>NC_061093.1:43606083-43621539 GCF_015104395.2 Macrobrachium nipponense
AACGTCACCTTTCATATTTCTTATCCTTTCAGCTACTATAATATGCTTATGGTAGTAGGTCTAGGTATACATGTGAAACTAATTTGAATTAATTTCTATTTAGAAGAAATGAATAGCTACAGAAAGATCAACCTAAGAAAGCTTTAATGAAAGTAAGCCTTTCTTAATGTATTCGTCAGTTTTGACTCCCACAGCTTTCCAACGCCCCCAAATGAAACAGGATGATATGCAAGGAATTCGATAAAGAATAAGACTGAATAAGGTCTGAGTTAATTATGTTAAGCAATTATGAAAAGGATAAGAAGAAAGGCGAACATGCTAATAAAAACAAGAATAACGGGAATAATCAAATAAAGCAGATTAATATATCTATATATACTATATATATTATTATATATATATAATATAATATTATATATATATATTATATATATAGATATATATATACTATTATATTATATATATATATATATATTATTGTCGGTTTAAATATTCATTAATATTACGTATCCGATAGAGTATAGTGCTGAATTAAGAAACTACGCCAATTCTTCGTTGGCCGTCTGTACATTTATAAAAAGTATATGTATTTAGTAAAGAACACATCAGAACAAGTGTGGAATTATTTCAGACCCTAAGAAATAAAGCGTGAAAGGAGTTTGACTATCCTGATGGCTAAGACAGTCCTCTTTTAAACATCCTTTAAGTTAGGATGACTTATATTTTCAGTGTTGTGAACTATATACCATTTTTTTAAAAGAATTCAGATGTCCTTTGTGACTATTTGGTCGTTTAAAGTGTTTCTGTAATGAAAATACATTTTCTCACATACACACGCACGTGTCTGGAGTCTCCAACCAACATAAGAGAAAGTTGGTAAAGAAGGGGAAGAAGACCGTTTCAAACTGTTGTTGGCAACTTCCTACCGAAACATACAACGTGACAGATCTCTCTTAAATATTTACCAAACAGCGCCCCAGTGGCGTGATTGGTATGGTCTTAGCCTGCCACCTCGGTGGCCGCGAGTTCGATTCCCGGGCACTCCATTGAGGGGTCAGAGATGAGTATTTCTGGTGATAGAAGTTCACTTTCGACGTGGTTCGGAAGTCACGTAAAGCCGTGGGTCCCGTTGCTGAAAAACCACTGGTACCATGCAACTTAAAAACACCATACAGGCGTAAGGCAGTTTAGACGCATCATTTGCAGCCGACACGCAAGGGAGTTAACGGGTCACGAGGCGATCTAATCTTACTGGCACAGATTCAAGCTCTCAGTACAAGCAACTGCGCTATAATCCATAGTTGCGCCTCAGTGGCGTGGTTGGTATGGTGTTGGCGTCTTACCTCGGTGGTTGCGGGTTCGATTCTCGGCCATTCCATTGAGGAGCGAGAGATGAGCATTTCTTGTGATAGAAGTTCGCTCTCGACGTGGCTCGGAAGTCACGTAAAGCCGTTGGTCCCGTTGCTGAATAACCACTGGTACCATGCAACGTAAAAGTACCATACAAACAAATAAACAAACATATAATCCTTAGCGGAAGTAGCTCATTGCAATAAAAAAAATGAATCTTGTGAAAATATTACTAAGCTTGAAAACTGAAAATGAGCAGCGTCTTTCAAGCACCTTCAGAACTCCTCGAACTTCTGTTAACATAAATCGGGCCGAGAATCATCCTTTTATCTGGCCATAAATGCTTAATAAACATCTTTTCCCCTGATGTGGATTGGGGGACAAGCATAGAATTGGATTGTTTAGATGAGCTCGCACACAATGTCTGTAAACTGGCTGCCATTTTAATTCAGGCAAGTTTGCATGTAGAAATCACTATGCTCGTTTTTATTTATTTATTTTTTTATTAATCTGTCCACCGCCTTTGGTACTCGCGCATGGTAACACTGAGTCCCGGGCTTTAAATAGTTACGTTATTTGTAAGTTTTAGGTAAATAAAAGGATATCTAAGTGCACATTTGCAACTGAAAAGTATTTTAATAATTTACTGTATGTGAATTGCACCGTTAATAGTCTATTAAAAAACACTTTTCAGTTGCAAATGTAGGCCCAGATATCCTTTTATTTACCTAAAACTTACACATAGAGTAACTATTTAAAGCCCTGGACGCAGTGTTACCATGCGCGAGCACCACAGGCGGGTGGACAGATGGAAACCAACAGAGTATAGTTTACAATCTCGGTAGATGTGACAGTAACAGAGGAACCAGCGAGGAGTCTGACATATTTACCGTACTACTGTGCAGCTTGCAGTTGCACCAATCGAATTTTTTTTTTTTTCGCCTTTTCTGAAAGAAGTTTGGCAATTTCATTGAAAGTGACTTGTGTACATCCAACTGTTGGCCTTCCTCTGCTCTCCTTTGGATGGTAGCTTTTAAGCAAGGACAGTACAGTACTGCCATTACATTTTTGATATAAAGATACTGGCATTAGACATCTATACAGTTCCTTTGAGGATTCGAACCTTCGTCTTGTATATGGATGTACTGTCGGCCAAAAAACTCGTGGCAGAGTTTCATAATTTTTCGTTCACCTGCCTGATGCACAATTCATGCCTTAGTTATCTATTTTTCTTTTAAAAACTGGAAGAAATCATGTGTAATGACGTTAAAAACAGTCACTGATATCTTTCGAACATTATGTTATGTTATTGTGGTAAACTATTTTACATATGGCAAAATTGACGTGAACGAAACGAAGTGATAAAAAACATCATATCACAACCATAGATATACATTACCAAATAGATAGGAGACACCTATCACTAGTAGTATCGCATAAACATAGTCCTTAAATTATCATTTCAATATTAAGTTGAAGGTAGTTGAACTATTCCATTTGTTAAATTTTACAGAAAACATTGGAATCTCACAAAATGCTATCAAATTTAAAAGCAAAAAGAAAAAAAACATATCTTAACAGTGTGAACCAGGCGACCTCACTATTGCTTTTGATGTTATGTGCACGGGAATCTAATGTCAATGTGTCATTTATCGGTCTAAGAAACATCCCTCGATGAGCGAGAGACAATTATTGCACTGCATTCGGTGCAAGTTCCTGTTGGAGAGATATCAAGAAAGCTTAATAAACCGGAGAGAATCATACATAGATGAATAAAATTGTTTAAAGAACGGCAAAATTTAGAACATGGGCCTAGAGGTGGAACACCTCGAAGCACCACAAGAGAGCAAGACAGCACAGTAGTGTAAATGTTGCTGAGCAGCATTCATTTGTGAACTTTGAATTCTAGTGATTCGTCACGACATTGCTGACCCAGGAATCATGACTAGCTCTACGCTTATGACTGGTGTCTGATGAATACTTTAGATGGAGAGGAAGAGATTTTTAAATCTACACTAGAAATCTTTGATAGTTGTCTAATGAATAAGCAAACGTATCTTTGATGGATGAGAGATTCAGTTAGGCTTACTCTTTTTGTTTTGTTTTTTATCGGTGGCCAGTGAATACCACGGATAGGGAGGGAAACGGTTTCAATGATGCATGCATTTTTTTCTTCAAAACCTAAAGAATACATTTTATTGGGAGATACTTTATTAACATCGGCCTAATCCTTCCATCACTCCTATACGCCACCTCCGCTCTCTTCTACATCTCAGGCGACTAGATCCGACTTCTCACTACGAATTCCATCTCGTGAAACCATCACTAATGATAACGGTTATTTTAAAATTGCCCGCACCGACAACGGACGCCTTAAAATGCATGTTTATAAAATATTTTCTGTTCAAAGAAACTTTATCTTTCATCCCACAAAATATGTGCATACACTCGTGTTACACCCTGTAGCCGCCAAAGAGCAACCGTTTTTAAAGCAGTAGGTTTTTCTTGAAAAAAAAAGAAAAAAAAACAACATATGAAATAGACTTAAACGAGAACGTCACCTTTCATATTTCTTATCCTTTCAGCTACTTATAATATGCTTATGGTAGTAGGTCTAGTAGGTATACATGTGAAACTAATTTTAATTAATTTCTATTTAGAAGAAAAATAAATAGCTACAGAAAGATCAACGTAAGAAAGTTTTAATGAAAGTAAGCCTTTCTTAATGTATTCGTCAGTCTTGACTCCCACAGCTTTCCAGCGTGTACAAATGAAACAGGATGATATGCAAAGAATTCGATAAAAAATAAAAGACTGAATTATATTCGTTTGATTTTTTAAAAGGATAAAAAGAAAGGCGAACATGGCTAATAAAACAAGAATAACGGGAATAATCAAGTAAAGCAGATTAATATATATACGTATTGTCGATTTAAATATTCATTCATATTATGTATCCGAGAGAGTATACTGCTGAAAATAGACCTAGGCTAATCATGTGTGAAAATCAGAAGTCCAATTTAGGCCCACTAAATGTCATGCAAATTATTTTATTGATCAAAGGACAAAATTAGTTTAATCAAACATAGTTTTCAAATAATGTTCACGCCTTGATGTATTATTTACCGGCTGTAGGAGACGAAATGACAATACCCCAGTGCAGTACGATAAGCTGAGTCAAGACTCGACCGGCAGCAAAGACAACTTCAAAATGCTTAGGTATGCTGTCACGAAGCTAGAGTTGAGAATAAAATTAGAAATCGTGAACACATCGGCATATATTTTCCTTACTTTGCAAAGTAATTATCTACAATATGTTGAATAAGTCTACTCAGTTCTAATGTAATTTATTTCAAGTATAGCCCTTTGAAAGGAAATGTTATTTATTGTTAAGTAAATAATCTGGCAACTGCATATGGTAATATTTCCATAACGAACAATGAATTAAGAAACTACGCCAATTCTTCGTTGGTCGACAGTGCATGCACTGTATATACATATCATATATATAGATATATATATATATATCCTATATATATATTATATATATATATATAATATAAACAATTTCTCATTCAAATACAATATTATAAAGATGAGACTCTTATCAGAATATGACGGTGATAATGAACATAAATCTGTTTATATTATAAAATTATTTCCTATATGATTTGATGAGTTATATACTGATACATACATAAATGCTGTTATGCTTATTACAAACTTATCTGTAAATATATCGGACAAATAAGAAAGGAAAAAACACTTCTCATATATATATCACATATATATACATATATATATATATATATATATATATGTATATATATATGTTATATATATGAGAAGTGTTTTTTCCTTTCTTATTTGTCCGATATATTTACAGATAAGTTTGTAATAAGCATAACAGCATTTATGTATGTATCAGTATATAACTCATCAAATCATATAGGAAATCATTTTATAATATAACAGATATGTTCATTATCACCGTCATATTCTGATAAGAGTCTCATCTTTTATAATATTGTATTTGAATGAGAAATTGTTTAAAAGTAAAAAAAAAAATATTGCAATTTGTATATAATAGTTACATGAATGCGCCATAAAGAAATTGCTGCTGAAAATGCAAATGTGGAATCCGCATCGGCATACAAACTTGGATAGTTGTCCCTTAGACTTTTTATTCCGCATAGCAGACGAAAATCCCGCACTTCGGCAACACTGGGTATTATCACGTTTACTGTATGCAATGCTGACGACCATGCGTGTTAGAAGCGAAAGTCTTTTCGTTACTGAAAAATACTCTGCCCCAGAAATCTAACCCCTCTTGCAAATAACGTAGTTTCACTGCCCGAGTCCTATGGTGGATACAGTAGGCGTGAAGCCTGCCTTTTTTTTTTTTTTTTTTTTTTTTGAAACACGCTGGCAACTGCAGCATTTGTAAACGGCCTTGCGTGGCTACTTCCGTAATTGCCCTCTCTTCTTTGGGGGTCGTTTCTCATGGCCTGTCGATGTTTCCAGATTCCTCACAAAGTCGAATGTTGGCACTGAAATTCCGAATTCTCTTGTAATATGTTTTGTAAGACGTGCCAGTCTCTCTCATACCCAACATTATGCTCCTATTGCAGATTCTGTTAATTACGATCCATTGTCAACTCCAGTCGCTAAACCGATACTAAATAGAATAACTTAGAACTAACAGTGGTCACGACATCACTTGCATTCCTTTTTTTTTTTTTATACCGCTTTTATCGTGTCCTTGTTGTCAATCCCAACGTATTTTTAAAAATATATATATATATAGTATTATCTAATAATCCCAACAAAATTGACAGAAACTCAACTAAAGTTTAGTCTTAAGGCCTGTCCACACGTGCGGGCCTGATCGGCGTGCTCCGGGGTCGACGGGCAAATTCTGGCGGGCTTACCCGTGAATGTTGTACACACGGGTTAGGCGATGGAGAGGTGGGCGTGCCCGACGAGGCCAGTAGTGTGTTCAGTGCGGTATGATAAACATGTTGCCTACCACTAAGAAGATATTGTGTAGCATGATAATTGCTTTGTGTGATGAAGAAAGAGGAGAATATGGTGCAAATGGCAGCTCAGTAAAAGAAATGTATATGGTTAACATATGTCTGCCAGGGTCGAGCTCAAGCCATCGGGCATCACCATGGTGATTTTGCTACAAGACCCATTGGGCAATTTGACGGTTTGCCAAGAGGGGAGGTCCACCGATCATGCCCGGTCGTGTGGACACGCCTTTAGTCTCTCTCTGTTTTACAATTTTAATAGTTCCTGTTATCATTATCAGGGTATTATAAAAGGTAAATTGTATTATTCAATAATACCAACGAAATTGACAGAAAATAACCCCAACCATAGTTCAGTCTCTCTCATCATATCTAAGTACTGAATTTGTCAGTGTGAAACCATATCTTAGCTATTTTTATTACTCTTTACTATTTTTCTATTTAACTATAAGTCATTTCATTTGTAATGTGAACTATTATTCATATACCATTAACATATTGCCTACTGCAGTTTAAAAATATTTCCAAAGAGGAAATTCTTAAGGTTGAGTCTTATTGGTGAGGTTAATGTCAGATTTTGTAAATTCAAGTGACTTCAGTGTGCTGTAGCATTAGTTCTTGGGTCGAAGTCCCCCTAGGAAAGAATGTATTAATTAAATTTTGCCAAGTGTTTTTCAGTACCTACATGAAGCCACAACTCAAAGACGACATGAAACCACCTCTCACAGCCCACCTTAAGGCCTTATGAAATGAGAATGTAAGATCTGAATTTCATATAAGACTATCACTTTACTGACCAAAACAGCCCATATTTTTTCGGGTGAGGAGACACCCAGCCAATCATACCGGTCTCCTCCTTGTTCTAAAAGTGACCAAAATCTGATGCAATAAAAACTAAGTACGTAATCACTTGTGGCTAACTTATGACTTAAAGAAGGTAGCTGATCTAAATTTAGAGCCCTCTCACCCTTTCACTGGGGACAAATAAATAGTAAAATCCTGGCATTTACATATGGTGTTTGTATTTCATCTTACAATGAAAGCTCAGAATCATGATGAAACGATGAAACACATCTTCCTCTGAAACATTCATCTTAAAACTAAACACACTCAAACCTCCACCTTATTCTAAAGGGGAAAAACAAAATTTATTAAAAATGAATATAAGACATAAGCAACCAACTTGTAAAATAATTAAGAAACAACTTTAAGTTCACAGGTGTTTACAGTTAGAGAACAAGTGACAAGTTAAATACATCAATGGTCATATAACAAGTGGTACTTCTGACGTCAACTTACTTTACATGCTTCCCTAAGATCATTAAACTGGTAATGGCCAAAAAATGAGATTTCAATTATACAGCCCTTGAAGAACACTTATGCTGTAACAGCATAATAGGATTTTTTCAAATTAACAATGAATTCTAACCAAAACTTCGACAATCTACCTTACTGGCTGATAAAAATGACAATATACAACACACGTTTAACTGAATGGCAACTTTGTTTGTAGCTTAACTCCCATTATTCAACTAAGTCAGACCATAAGTAGCAGATAAAATGCTATCTTTCACACATGAAAGATTTTTGTCCATTCCTTAATGAACCAAAAAGATGATCCTATTTCTTGCCATTCTTATATCACCCTTTAATGTTAACGGAACGTGTATCTCCAATCAAATTACACTCAAGCTTCCAAAAAATGGTAACACTGAAAAACAAATTCTACCGACTAATAAACCTGTACACCTTGATACAGAACAATATTTATACACACACACAAACAGTATTTAGGCATACTTAAGTATTCTGCAATTATATATACCATACATATATAATCTAGCAATAGCCCGCACCCCACAAGGACAAAAACAGAGCTAATGATGAACTTACATCAAGAGGTCACCTGCTTCACCATGTAGTACTATATATATATACAGCATTGTGTAAATATACATTAAAAACAAACAAGGACTAACTCACCGTAAGTCCATCATAACATTTTTACCTGACCAAATAGTCTTACAGCTTCAATATAAAAACCACAGGGAAGACCAAGACCTTCAATTTCACATTCATTTACGACTTTCAACAAATAACATGATGGTTCAAATTTGTTAGGTACATTGCCTAAAGGTCAGAAGTTCATTTAATGGATGATTTACAACTACATTAGGTGGTTTGTTGTCACCTACACCACTACATACATGTATATTCAAATATGATTGTACCATATTTGATTTGATAAGGAGTTTGTTCCCTTCCTTAACTTTTTGTATTATTTATATGTGCTTATGAATATGCACAGTCTAGACTTCATTAGACTTAAAAAGCAGATCTCCATTTAACAATTTCATTATTGTATTTGTAGGTGGTGTTAATACAATTATCTTTTATTATAAATCATTATTAAATAACTTGAGTAATTAAGACTGGCCACAGGGAACATAATCAAAAGGGTTTCATAAGCAAATACATGAGATTTTAATTAGAAACATTAACTGGGTAAGTCGCAAGATAAATGCTGACAAAATTTTTTCAAAGCACACACAAATGACTTGGCATTACTGAAATTTATGTTGGGACAAGCGTCTAAAATAAGTTTGCAAAAATTTTTTCAAAGCACACACAAATGACTTGCCATTACTGAAATTTATGTTGGGACAAACGTCTAAAATAAGTTTGCAAATTTTGTACCACATTCTGCACAACTGGATAACAGTTTATGTGAAATGCATGAATATACAATGGTTAAACTGTACGTTTAAGTAATGTAGTGATAGCCAAGTACAAAAATTTATGTTTTTGCTATAATAAATGCATACTCTAAACTAGATAACTCTTAAAATCACCATCATTATATATATAGTATATATATTTTCCCAAAATCTGTCAATTACATATGCAATGTTGTGCTGTAAAATTATTTACAGAATTATTTTGGTTGTCTTGGTCAAGTTCCTTAACACTGTGATTATGCAAAGTATGTTACAACCACCAATGGTTTGCATCTTGTTGAGGGTGTACAAAATTTATACTAGATTCACACTAAATTACAAGCATGTTGCTTTTATGTTTATATACTGCATGTGTATGTATATAATTACAAATTTCAATGAAAAAAAAATTATGACATGGTAAAATGATTTGAAATACAAAAACCTAAAATAATCATAGTTGGGTGAATCAAGATTACTGTTACCACCAAGGCTTTCAGGACAATATAAATATTGACCGGGTCCTCTTAAATTTACAACTCAAGTTTATGTAATTATTTACTTCTGCTTTGAATAATCACATTTAAAAAAATAGCACTTTTACTTGGAGGGTACAATCTTCATCACCAACAATGTTGTACTGAGACCAAATAATGAATAGTACATTACTACATTTGAGAACAAAACCTCTCATTACAAGAGATGTATAAATTGGGATGCTAAACTTGATCTCCAGGGGTTACATACAAACTCAATACAAAAATATATCTAATTTAATCACTCCATTTACTCTAGGTGAACAATCATAATCCTAATACAACAAAGGCAAATAATATTCAAATGATAAAACAATTCCTTTCATTGATGAAAGCGAAGCTTACAAAATAAATGTGGCACTGCTTGGTGCCTATCCTGAATTACTGTATCCCATAAACTTTGATATGAAAAAAAAATTTCATGACTGGAAACTACAGCACGCAACAAAAATTTAATCATCCTCCTTGAAAATTTAATTTTAGAACTAGAAAAAAGAAAAAAACAGGAATCAAATGCTCTCTCTTGTGCTGCTTAGGTAATACTTCCCTTTCATGTATACCGAGAGCATAATTCCGTAACACATCCTTCAGTGTAGCACATACACAGACGACCATAGGATTCATGATGTAAACTTAGGTTGGTCTACAAGACTACTAGAATTGTGTAACATATGAAAAAGGTCTTTTTGTAAATGCAAAGTTACACCTTGAGCTTTGCATGCCAGTACAAATATTACTCAACAAAATCACACATGATGCTCTTCACCTAATTTCCGAAAACCTCATTTATCTTTCTTAGCATCTTTTTTTCCGGATTTCTTATCCTCCTCCTTTTCATCTTCAGTTTTATCATCTCCACTTGGATGATCTTCATATCTGGAAAACAAAAACCACAATCAACTACTATTCAGTCATAATACGAAAGAAACAAAAACTGCAATAAATACCGGGAAATTTTATAATTTTTATACTATTTAGACTTAAGAAAAACTTTAACTCTGCTTCAATTCTACATTTTCAATTTTCATCTCTACCAATGTATTAGCCTATGACTCTTCATGTAGCTTTCTAATACTCAATAAAACAAGATTCAGACTACAGGCAGTACCTGGTTATCGGTGGACTCAGTTAATGGCGATCCAGTTTTATGCACTTGTCTAGCACCATAAAATCAGCAATTTATGGCACCATAACGCACTGAGTTACAGTTAGGCACGATAATAGTTATGTCGCCATAACATACCTAACAGAGGCACCATTAACTGGGTGTTGGCACCATAAATTGGTTAATGGCAGTTTTCACTTATCAGCACCCTGCCAAGAACAGAGACCCTGCCAATAACTAGGACTGCCTGTACTATTCTTTAAATACAACCCTACAGCAGATAATGCAAGCCATGCAACCACAAACCCTCAACTAAATTAAAAAAAAAAAAAAAAAAAAAGGAAAATATAAAAGCAAGAGTGCTGCAAGTACAACCAATTTGCAAGAATTTGGCAACTCCAAAAACTGTAAAAATTCACACAAATTACTTACTGTATTAGGGCTTTGAAATCTCCTTTGATGAGAGCCAAAAGGGTGGGTGCAGAAAGGCAGGCAGGGACCAGGTACAATAATGCAGGTTGTGCATGTTTGAAGACATGCATGACAAAAATGGTCATCATCAGCCCAGCAAAATAGGCTGCAAATGTTGCTTTGAAGTAAGTATTTGACCCCCTATTCAAGCTGTGGAGAAAAATTATATAACCACAATAGAATATGGCACTGAAACAAAACCTTTATTTTAGGAATAAACGATTACCTCACAACTCTGCAATTTCATTACAAAGATAATCCTCATATTATCAAACAGTAATTAGAAGAAAATTTGTAATATGAAAATCATGATAAATCATATATCATATAGATTCTCTTCCATCTATCATTATGACAACTTTATTTTTCTTTAAAAAAAAAAAGCACTTTCTTTACCTGTGATCAAAGCGCAGAAGAAGTGCAATGAAAATGCCTGGTATCACAATATCCCCCAAGCCTAACATGGCAAAGTTGTCAGCCTCTAAACCTTTCTCTAAAAGGTCCTGAGGGAAAACAACTGTGGACAAAAAAAAGAACAAAAGAAAAAGAAAATAAGACCATTCTACTTATAGTTGGTTTACACAATTTTTATGCACACTGTGCATAAACAAAGAATTTGAATAGCTAACTGACATTCAATTAGGTATAAAATATAAAACCAAAGATTTGGATGTGGCTCCACATGGAGAATTTAAGAATACGTACATAACTGTTATACTTAGCCTTACAATAATGATAAATAACTTTTTTCAAATTAAATATAAAATTACTAGGATTAGTTACAAATAGTGTTGTCCTAATGACTTAGTCTAGCTTACAAGACACCTTGAACTGCTTTAATAGCTGTCCTATGGATTTACTAGTTTATCCTAAGCGACATCTTAAAAAACAAAAAGTTTGTCACACACTTTTTCATCTATTACTGAACTGATCTAATCTGCTTCAAAATCTCAGCTGATAAGTGATTTGACTGAGCTGAAAATTCAACTATAAAACCAAGCACTCTGGCACTTGCAGCTCAGTAATTTTTAGTAAAAAGGAGTTGGAGAGGTTGAACAGTAAGATTGGAGTGAGGAAGCAAAATGATGGTAAAGGAAAAGCCAAAATGAAGGTGCAGCTCAGGCCCAACAGGAAGCTGGGAATCCGTTCTATTATGAAGAGAGATTAATAATAGTATTGAAACACTTACGTTTAATGGGAGCTTCAAATGATTTTGCTACCGTGACCATGACGTTGGTGCCAAAGACCCAAAATACATCATAGACGAAAAGGCCACCGAGTAACAATGACCCAGTCTGGATGTTGTTGAGATGAAGCAGCTCCACACCATTAATGGCAAAGGCTAGACCAAGAAGGTTATTGGCTATCCAGTGCTAACATGGGGAAATAAAGAAAACATGAATTAAATGCTATTATTATGGTAAATTTTCTTTAAATTGAAGCATCAATTATGATATTGGCAAAAAGTTCAGACTATTGCTAATAATCAAAAACAAGACTAACAGCACTGGAGACCAAGTTCATTAAGTAAAAATTACCTTTTTTTATGTTTCAAAGATCAAAATTTACAAATCCACAGTTGATCCTTTTTTGAGTTCAGGTTAGATTCTCAGCTCAAGTGAATCAAATATTTTCTAGAATGAGCTGTTTAATCTAACCTACCATTAACTACTAGAACCTACCAGGATATTCTCAAGTGCAGTTTGTAACAGAGTTCTTACAGAAACCTAACAAGTTTCTAAAATTACCACAATTAATCCAAATAAGATATTTCTGCAAAATAATGAAAACAAATGCTAATCCCAGAAATGCTTACCTACCAGCTATGAGCAAGTGTTAGTTTGGTAACTTCGCCCTTGTGCTAGTTATTTACAATGCTTCTAATATCAAAACATTCACATATAATTTTCTATAATATATACATATATAGTATATATTTTTTAACAACACCAAAACACTCAAACAGCCCACATACAAGTGTACGATCTCTCATCCGTAATTCTAAAAACCAAAACATTTTCTGGAGAAAAGTAATCACTTGCTAAGTTATATAGTACAGTACTTACTACCTAGTAGGTGAGAGAGTATAAAGTAAAAATTCAATGTAATTTAAACAAAATGTATAAGTTTGCCCACTGTTTTTGATATCTTAATACATTACTCTTAAAAATTATCTACAACTAACTACAAATGAGAGAGAGAGAGAGAGAGAGAGAGAAATATCTTACTCAACTTAATATTAATATTTGAATACGCAAGTAAAGACATCCAGGCAGTCATCCTCAATGATCCAATGTGTCTCACAAATTGGGGAAAGACAAGATCCTCCAAATCAACATTTGAGAGCAAAAGGGCAACAAGATATATCACTACATACAAACCGTCCAAAAGTTATTTACTCATAGGAAGTCAACATTTCCAATTCAGAAATGCATTTGCAAAAATCTTTGAAATCCTATCTAGTTCAGCTTTTAAAGGGAACAGAGATGCCAAAATATCCTGGTTCTATATACATGAATGAGAATAAGTGGACTTACTTTTTTCAATAAATACCAAACTCCCAGCAGTGCACAAACAAGAACACACACAAGGTCATATGATGTGAAGCCATAATTAATGATGTAATCTTTTTTCTCTTTGTCTCCTTTCATTAGGTGAAGATGATAAGATTCAAATGGCACTGAAGCAGGTACTAGGCCAGAGATGATAGGACTGAAAAAATAGAAACCAACTCAAATCTGAGAATACTTATAAAAAATTAAAGAACAATCATTCTTTTATTTATTAGCAATATAACAACAGAACACATTCCACTCCTAATGCACTTCAGTATTGTGGTGGAAAACAAGTATATACCAACTATATTTACCCAAATACATGGGAGAGTGCAAAAACTCCCAAAACGAAGAAATATGAGGACAACAGGAGGTTGATATAATCCTTTGAGAAAATCTGAAAAGAAAATATCATGCATTAATTTTTTGTTTCTGATTTATGAAAATCTGGGCATATCTGTTTTCTGTTCTTATCAAAAACAGCATTGCATAAAAAATATCATGATAAGTAGTACTACCAATATATGAGGCCAAATAAGACAATTTGCACTTTCAGTTAAACATCTAATTAAGCACAAAAATTTGTAAAATATAAAAATACATACAAAACAGAATAAAAAAAAGTCAGGTACAATATATGTTAAATACTCTAGAATACAATCTATAAATAAGGGAAAACAATATACAGGATACAGGTAATAGTAGTAGTTATCTAAAATAATAAAAAATTAATGACAGCTGGTAAAAACAAAAATACCTTGCTGTATCCAAATTATATAAAAGGGATAATAATCAGTCATGTACTATACAGTACTCAAAGGCCAAGACTGTGGTAAGAACACTTAGTTTCAAAAAGAACCAGGTTTCCATTGGCTGTTATTGTAGTTACCCACTGTGTTATTTTGACATCACTTACATTCCATTAATTTTGAATGAAGGAAATTGTCTGGTTATTCACAATGAAATCTAATGAATATGTTCGACAGTGTTAAGCACACAGCATTCACCTTTAGCTTGATAATCTGGTAAAAGGCATATAGGTACTGCATTTGTGACAAATATAGTTGCAAAAGAAATTACCAGTAACATGAAGCACGCCCTGTGGGGCACAAAGGTTATATTTTTTGGGCATAAAGGTTATGTTTTTTTCTTTCTTGAATCTCTAAGCATAGTACATAATTCCAGTTTTACTCCTCTTTCCACATATCTTAATTTTATTTTAACTCCAGTTTTGCCTCAAGTATATAAAATTTTACCATTTCAAGTGAGCTTTGTACCAGGCATTTTAAATGGTACTCAAAAGTTCTTAGCAGGGTCCCTTTGATCCCGACGTCACTTTGGATCTACTGCTAAACTTTCCACGAGTAATTCAACAGAAAATGATAAGCTGCAGAATCAAAAGTATTTGGAGGGCTGTTAAAAGTATTTTTACCAGACATGCATCTTAATCAATTCTCAACTCTAATTTACAAACTATTCCTTTGTGCAAGCTTTATTTGTCCAAAAATGAACACTATTCTTTTACATAACATAAAAACATCAATGTTTCGATACAAAATTCATTAAAAACACCAATTCCCAAAAAACACACCATCTATGAAGAATAACTTGCAGGAGAAATGCATAACTCCACTAAGAGATGCACTTTGTGCATTTGCTTATTCACTCAATGAGGCAGCAAATGTGTGA
>NC_061093.1:43622039-43644118 GCF_015104395.2 Macrobrachium nipponense
ACGCTCGGCAGGACGCTCACCAGGACGCTCGGCAGGACGCTGGCAGGAAGCTCGCCAGGACGTTCAGGCCGCCTTTCAAGACGTTTTTGGGGATTCTGACCAAGAAGTCTTACCCCAGACGCTAGTTTACGCGCACAGGCACGTATGCCAGCGAAGAAGAAATGTAAGGACGTTCTCGGGCAGGTGAGACTGCTGCGGAAGGCGCTGAGGACGCTCGTCCTCCTCAGGACGCTCTACCTTCATCGAGCAGTAAGCGTCATAAAGAAGACAGCCGAAATAAGGCTGCCTCTAGCAAGGATAGGGGTCCTTTGATCAAGCCAAGACCGGACATTAGGACGCCCTCTCCTGACAGACGGTCTCCTCTTCCGTTTAGAGAAGAAGGAGAGCTAAGTAGTTCGGCTGAATCGGTTGAAGAGGAACCTGCTACAGCCCCGTCTATCTCGGACTATAAAGTCCTCGTACGACTCTTGCGTTCTTCTTTTGAAGACAAATTTCAGCCCGCAGCTCCCAAGTCTCCTCCTTCGCAGTTTTCTTCATCTAAAACTGGAAAAACCCGGAGTTTGTAGAGATGAAAACTTCTCTCTCAACGAAACGTGCTTTTAAAAAGCTCCAGGATTGGATGGTACGAAGGAGAGACCAAGGCAAGACGACCTTCGCCTTGCCTCCAACTAGACTTAGTGGAAAAGGGGGCATTTGGTATAGAACCAAAGATGAAGTGGGAGTTCGTATCCCTTCTTCGGCTCAAGGAGATTTCTCCAGCCTAGTGGATTTGCAGAGGAGGTCGCTTTTACCCTCTGCTAAGGTAACATGGGACCGCGTCGGAGACTGACCATCATTTGAAGGGTCTGCTCAGGACGCTGGAAGTCTTCAACTTCCTTGACTGGTGTTTGGGAGTTCTGGATATGCAAGCGAGAAGCCCAGAATCTCTCAGTTTGGGGGAGCTGTCCAGCGTGTTAGCATGTATGACAAGCGTCAGGGATGGTTCGGAGGAGCTCGTATCTCATTTTGGAACGGCTTTATTAAAAAAGAGAGCTTTGCTGTGCAACTTCACAGCTCGTTCGGTGACTCCAGCTCAGAAAGCGGATTTGCTGTTTTCGCCTCTTTCGAACCATCTCTTCCCCAGACTTTGGTAAAGGACCTGACGAACAGCTTACAAGAGAAGGCAACTCAGGACCTTTTGGCCCAGTCTACAAGACGGTCAGCCGTACCTTCAACCTCTTCAGCTGCGGTTCGACCGCCGAAGAAAGTAAAGCCCTTTCGTGGGCTCTCCCCCCTCGAGAGCAGCTCCTCGAGGGAGAGGGTTTTCACGGAAGAGCTTCCTTTAAGACAAAGCCTTCCAAGTGAGAAGCATGTCCTTCAGACACCCAGTCGGAGCCAGACTGAAGTTTTTTGCGGGAGCGTGGAGAGAGAGAGACACGGACTCTTGGTCCCTCAAGATCGTGGAGCAGGGGGTACAAGATCCCCTTTTTAGATCTGCCTCCTCTTTCTACGACTCCCAGAGACCTTTCTCATCCTACCAGGGAGAAAAGAAGAAAGTATTGTTCGATCTCCTTCAGCAGATGATCGACAAAAGAGCGGTGGAACAAGTCGCAGACCTGGGGTCGCCAGGTTTTACAACAGAATCTTCCTAGTACCGAAGCAGTCGTCAGGTTGGCGTCCAGTTCTAGATGTAAGGCTCAATCTTTTCGTAGGAAAAGAACAAATTCACGATGGAGACGCCTCATTCTGTTCTGGAGCGTTGAGACCGGGCGACTGGATGGTATCCTTAGACTTGCAGGGACGCGTACTTTCACATCCCGATCCACCCTCTTTCAAGAAAGTATCTAAGGTTTGTCTTAGACAACAAAGTATGGCAGTTCAGAGCTATGTGCTTCGGACTGACCACGGCTCCAATGGTGTTCACAGTAGTAATGAAGAACGTAGCGAGGTGGCTACACTCTTCGGGAATAAGAGTTTCCCTGTACCTCGACGACTGGCTGATCAGAGCGTCGTCGAGAGAGAAGTGTCTGAAGGACTTGCAGTTCACTTTAGCCTTAGCGAAAGTCCCTGGGACTTCTGGTCAACCTCGAAAAGTCGCATCTGACCCAACACAAGTCCATCGTGTATCTGGGGATTCCAGATGGATTCAGTGGCTTTTCGAGCGTTTCCGTCCCAGGAACGTCAGCGGCTAGGCTTAGAAAAGATCTCAGCCTTTCTAAGGAAAAGAGACTTGCTCGGCGAGGGAATGGATGAGTCTTGATGGGGACCATTTTCCTCGCTTAGAAAGGTTTGTTTCCTTGGGAAGACTGCACATCAGGCCTCTCCAATTTTTCCTTGCGGACGAGTGGAAGGCCAAGGACGATCTCAATGCCATGTTGAGATCTCGCTTCCAATCAAGACCACCTAAGATGGTGGTTGGACCCTCAGAAGCTTCAAGAGGGCGTGTCCCTAAGTCTTCTGAGCCCCGACCTACTGTTGTTTTCAGACGCTTCCATAACAGGATGGGAGCAACACTAGGGGGGAAGGAAGTGTCAGGCTCCTGGAGAGGGGAACAGGTAGCCTGGCATATAAATGTCAAGAACTGGCAGCAGTATTTCTGTCCCTGCAGTTCTTCGAAAAGAGTTTGGAGAACAAGATTGTTCAGATAAACTCGGACAATACCACAGCACTCGCTTATTAAAAAAACCAGGGAGGAACACACTCCAGAACGTTGTTTTCCCTAGCGAGAGAGATTCTGCTGTGGGCAAAGAGAAAAAGGTGACTATCCTGACGAGATTCATTGCAGGGAGTGCAAAACGTCAGGGCAGGGACCTTCTCAGTCGTCGGGACCAAGTCTTACCGACGGAATGGACCTTGAACGAAGCGTTTGCGCGACCTGTGGACGTGTGGGGGGACGTCCACTGGGTCGACTTATTCGCAACGTCAAGGACCAAGAGACTTCCTCTTTACTGCTCCCCGGTCCTGGATCCAGAAGCAATCGCGGTAGACGCTTTGCTTTGGAATTGGACGGGCCTAGACTTATACGCCTTCCCACCATTCAAGATTCTGGGGGAAGTCATGAAGTTTGCGGCCTCGGAAGGGACGAGGTTAACCCTGATCGCTCCGATGTGGCCAGCGAGAGAATGGTTCACAGAGGTCATGTCTTTCCTTGTAGACTTTCCAAGGACATTGCCCTGGAGGAAAGATCTACTCAAACAGCCTCACTTCGAAAGGTTTCACCAAAACCTCTCCGCTCTGGGTCTGACTGCGTTCAGACTATCGAAAAGTTGGCCAGAGCGAGAGGTTTTTCGAAAGCAGCTGCGAGAGCAATCGCACATGCGAGACGTGCTTCCACAAGGGCTGTTTACCAATCGAAGTGGGCTTCCTTCAGGGCATGGTGTAAAAAGGAGGGAGTTTCCTCTTCCTCGACCTCGTGAACCAGATAGCTGATTTTCTGCTCTTTCTCAGGAATGTGCAGAAATTAGCGGTCCCTACCATCAAGGGATATAAAAGCATGTTGTCAGCGGTTTTTAGGCACAGAGCCTCGACCTGTCTGACAACAAGGATATTCATGACCTTTTAAAGTCTTTCGAGACCTCGAAGGTTCCTCAAATGAGACCTCCATCATGGAACCTGGATGTAGTCCTTAAATTCCTTATGTCGAGCACTTTCGAACCGCTTCAGGCAGCGTCTCTTCGAAACCTGACAAGGAAGGCTCTTTTCCTAACTGCTCTTGCGACGGCTAAGAGAGTTAGTGAAATTCAAGCGTTTAGCAAGTTAATGGGATTCAAAGGGGACAATGCTGTCTGCTCGTTGAACCCAACTTTCTTGGCGAAGAATGAAAATCCTTCGAACCCTTGCCGAAGACTTTCGAGATCAAGGGTATGTCAAGTCTGGTGGGCCAAGAACCAGAGAGAGTCCTGTGCCCGGTCAGGGCTCTCAAGTTCTACGTGCATAGAACGAAAGAGGTAAGAGGTCCCTCAGGTAACCTCTGTGCTCTGTGAAGAGACCAGAGTTACCTTTATCGAAGAATGCTGTTGCTTTCTTTTCTAAGGGACACCATTCGGGAGGCTCATTCATCTTTCCAGAAGACTGATTTGAGCCTCTTCCGAGTAAAAGCGCACGAAGTACGAGCCGTCGCTACCTCTCTTGCCTTCCAAAAGAACATGTCAATCAAGGACATCCTTGATTGCACCTTTTGGAGGAGAAACTCCGTCTTCGCCTCACATTACCTAAGGGATGTGAGAACGATTTATGACGATTGTAATGCACTGGGGCCGGGGCCATACGTTTCTGCGGACACAGTATTGGGGTCGGTCCGGAAGTAGCTCTTTCCCTATCCCTTGTTAGGTTTTAGTTTAGGTTGTGTGTTTTTAGGTTGTGGTGAGTCTTATGTGAAGATCTCCCATCCTTTAGTTAGTTTAAGGGGTTTTGTGAATAGTTGGTCAGGGGCGTGGTCAGTTGCTTCGTTGCCCTCATTTGTAAGGCCTCGATGATCTTGTCACGCTGAGGGTCTCGCACCCGTTGACAGATCATCCAGAGCGCACCAGCACTACAGGTCTCCACCTGGCTGGCAACTCTGTAATTAAGCAAAAGCAGCCTTACGTGACAGTAATCACATAGTCTACTTTGCAAACAGGTAAGGAACCAAGATGTATATCATCTACTTAATTTAAGTTTCCTAAAAAATCCTATTCTGTCTCTTCCCACCATCCGAAGGTGGGATTCAGCTATATATATATCTGTCAGGTAAGTGGCATGAACAAAATGTTATTGTTATTATACAATTAAGTTTGTTCATACTTACCTGGCAGATATATATAATTAAAGTGCCCGCCCTCCTCCCCTCAGGAGACAGAGACATTAATAAAAATATGAATAGAAAATGGGAATGGTTCCTGATATCCGCCTCCCAGCGGCGGGAATGGGTACTACCACCTGGCCGCCCACTGCGTGTGCCGCGAGTTTTGAAATTTCTGTCGGACGTCAGAAAAATACAGTATATATATCTGCCAGGTAAGTATGAACAAACTTAATTGTATAATAACAATAACATTTTATTGAGGGGGGATTGTCTGTATTTTGTTCATGTTTTTTATTTTACAGGGATGTTTAAAACATTTTCACTTCTAACTTTCAAAATTTTATAGGCTGTGCTTATGTTACGCCGAGGTGAAAAGGGTTACAAACATATAGCCTTTTTCCATCCATATTGTAATGCTGGCGGAGGCGGTGAAAGAGTTTTATGGTGTGCTATTAGAGCCATTCAAAGAAGGTAGGTGTAATTTCTAAAGTTGAATTAGAACTTGTTTTAACACAATAGCCCATCTGTGCATTCTCTCTCCTCAAACCCACTTCAGGAAGAAGGGAAAGAAAATACTTCTGCATGGCTAGATCATCCCTTTGTTTTTGCTCCCAGAATGCGATATTATAGTTTGAGCATAATTTACCCAAGTTCTTTAGATATTTTGTCATTAGCGTGTGTTTGTTCTGACACGTTATACAAACCATCGGTCCTTTACATAAGGAATTACAATTCAGCGCCAGCTGGACCAGTCGTAAGATTTAATGACTAGGTAGTTTGGCATTAACTGGTTTTCCGATGGTCGGGAGTCCTGCCCAACTGGATGTAAACATCCTACTTTGTTTTCGACCGCCGTCGGGTGAAGACGTGTGCTCGCCTCTCTGCCTGGCTCTGTCTTGAGAGTGTTTACAAGCTTACCTTGACTTTCAACCTGTTTTCTTAAATACTAGTGTGATTGACTAAGTACTTATTATGTGTTTGTTATTATTGTGGTATTACATCACTGAATTCATCATGCAGTCCCACAAATTGGAGAAGCCCTCGAGCCCCCCGTCCAACCGGAGAGTGTGCCCTGGAGTGGAAGGCCAAAAGTGTGGGGCTTTTAGGTCCAGTGATGTGGACCCTCATCCTCTGTGCACAAGGTACCGAGGGCAGGAATGCTTTCGTGATTTAACTTGTGTTTATTGTGTCTCTTGGTCGGAGGAGCAGTGGGAGTTGTACGAAAAGAGGAAGAAGCTGCGTAGGGCTGCCGAGGTGTCGTCGGAAAGCTCTCACTCGACACCTTTGGTGACTGATACGTCATCTTCTTTTCTCCCTCCTCATCAGCTCCCACATATGACTCTCTCCCCTTCAGGGGACGTGTCTCTCTCCGCTTCTTCATTCAATCTGTCGAGTGCAGAGGAGGGAGGCGACATCCCGACCTTGAGTTGTACTCGGGGTCGTCTGTCCACTCAGGGGAGGATCCTTCCCCTGCTGAGCGAACAGGAACCCCCCCCCCCCCCCCCCCCCCCTTAACCCGACTATTGCTTCCAGCAGGTGTGGCGCTCGTTGAGGCTTCCAGGCACTCCGAGTATTCAGGGGCTCATCCATCATCTTGCTGTAGCCCTAGTCACTCACGGGGTGGAGACGAGGACAACTACGACTGTGTCGACCCTGGGTTATGCAACCCCGCCTCACTTGGTATATACCCAGCACGTGACCATGGTCACCCCCATGGCTGCTGTACAAGCTCTGTTGCCGTACATGCCCCAGAGGGAGTTTGTACCACCTCCGCTTGGGTTTGCTGTCCTCGCTCCTCCCCCTGACTTCAAGTGCCCGAAGAGCTCGCCCTTAGATCGGCCCCCTGTTGCCATTGCCGTACCTGCTGCCCCTGTTCCTGCCCGTGGAAGTGCTACTGCTCCCGCAGGTCCTCCCGGCCAGGCGGAGTTGGGCCCCGTTGCCACCACAACCGCCCCAGCTCCAGCATGGATGGGAGACCTGTCAGATGTCCTGGGGAAGTTGGCGAAGAGGAAGTCCAAGAAGAAGAGGAAGGTGTCGTCGTCGTCTTCTTCATCTTCGTTGTCGTCTTCTGCCGCCTCTTCCCCTTCGACTTCCAAGGCCCCCCAGCCGAGGAAGAAGTCTCGCACAGACTTCTAAGGGTCTGTCTCGCTCCAGCGAGACAGGTTGGTCTTCCGCTGGTCCTCCCGTTCCTCTGGGAACGGGGCCTGTCTCTCTTTCCTCAGGGAAGAAGAAGACGGGGACCGTGGAGGTACCAGCCACTGCTGGTACCTCCGCTACTGGCTCCAGAGGTTCCACCTCCGGATCTGGAACTGTCTCGGCCGCTCGCTCGCTCGTGTCACCGAATGTACGGTCACCTA
Source organism: Macrobrachium nipponense (assembly GCF_015104395.2). Taxonomy (NCBI): domain Eukaryota; kingdom Metazoa; phylum Arthropoda; class Malacostraca; order Decapoda; family Palaemonidae; genus Macrobrachium; species Macrobrachium nipponense. The sequence goes on from NC_061093.1 coordinate 43,629,159, forward strand.
CCAGTGATCGTGCAGCCAAGGTCCAGACGGCTGAGTATGCTCACTGTCAGGACCCAGGCACGGAGCGGAAGGATGGTAAGAGTCTCTGAGGTGACTCTCGCCAGACTGGCAATCGCTCGCGCAGTGATCGTCCGGTACCCAGGGTTGACGTAACGGTCCCACCAGACCGTTCACGTGTCGAGGCTGGGAAGAGGTCCCTCTAGTCACCAAGAACAGCCTCGACTGCTTCTGGGGCCACAATGCGTCGTGAGGACAGTGCTGGCTCTCACCGCATCGGTGGACACTACCAGTCACCTGACCGTCGCTCCCACCGGGACTGGACGTCTCACACGGCTGGTAGCAGCTCCCCTGACACACGAGAGCGACACTACCATCCTCAGTCCAGTGTTTCTCTGTAGGAAGACTGCTGGCCCAGACCTGCAGCTCAATCACCACCGTGGGTTGGCGATCGCCTGCAGTCCTCCCAGCCTACTGGCTCTGCTGGTAGGCAGGGTAGAAGCGTCAGGTCTTCCTCACCTCTCCCTTCAACCTCCTCAGGCTGCACCGGGAGGAGCGAGGCGAACAGGAGTGACTGTGAGGAGTACGCTCCTTACGGTCTGGCCACGAGAGCCTATGAGCCTGGTTTGGTCTTAGGACCAAACAGATCATATGCTCAAGTGGTTGGAGGAGACCATGAGGGGTCTGGCGAGGTTCTTCCTCCTCAAGGAAGTGTGTCTTGGGAAGTGATCAGCCTGGATGGATCTGATGGTCCATCGCCTCAGGACGTGATCATCCCCGAGATACAGAGGTCCTCTGCAAAGGTCATTGCGATAATTCGTCAGCACAACGACCTCGGGGAAGAATCAGTGGTTGCTCCCTCTGACCTTCCATCGAGGTTAGAGTCGTTCTGGGGTCCAAGATAGAACCCAGAACGACGATGGGGCTATCCTGGTCTTCCTTGGTCGACAGAGTGCTGGACCAAGTGAACGCCCTTGTCTCCAGACAATAGGCCTCACTCAGGGCCAGCAGGTCGGACAAGCTGTTTCCCCCTCCTCTGCTAAGTCATCGACGTTTCTACGTGCCTTCAGCAGACCCGTTGCCGACCAAGCAGGTTGATCCGGAGCTAGCTCACCTAACTCTGGGAGTGCCTCTTCAAAACCTGCTGTCAGAGAACCTCTGGTTCTCACAGCAAGAGGCATTGGCCCTGGAATCCACTGCCATGGCAGCTTTCCAGGCCATCTCCTGGCTGGATCTGTGGTCCCTCACAGTATCCAGAGTCGCAGCCTCCTCGGAAGCTATAGTTCCTGAGGAAGACTCAGCGTTCAGGAGAGACTGCCAGTCTGGACGTAGGGCCATTATCTACTTCACCCACCAGATGGCCAAAGAAGCCATTCAGCGCCGTAGTGGAGAGTAAATAAATTACATAATAAATGAGTTAATAAGTGTATGAAGAAAATGTTTCATATATAAATTACCATATGAGAAATGAATAAATTAATGGTGAGCCATTGGGCAACTTGGCAGCGCTATGGAGCCCGAGACTTGGGTAGTGGATGTCCTTCAGGAGGGATACCTACTGCCCTTTGAGTTGAGGCCACCCCTCACTTCACACCCGGTCCACCTTCAAACGTACGTCCCCAGTTCTGCCAGAGACGTAGCACTGATTCAAGAAGTGCAGACCATGCTGAGCAAAGGAGCTGTGGAGATTGTGCGAGATCTGTCACCTGGGTTCTACAGCTGACTTTTCCTGGTGGAGAAGTCTACAGGGGGCTGGAGACCGGTGAAAGATCTCTCTCTTGAACCGTTTTGTTCGCCAGACTCGGTTCACGATGGAAACGGCACACTCAGTGCTCAATTCCATCAGTGAGAAGGATTTCCTGCTTTCGGTGGACTTGAACGATGCATATTTTCAAATACCCATTTACCAGTCCTCCAGGAAGTATCTCTGCTTTATCCTCAACAGGATGGTGTACCAATTAAGGGCACTGTTTCGGTCTCTCAACTGCCCCACAGGTATTCACACGATTGTTCACTCTGGTGTCGGCTTGGGCCCATTCGGTCGGGATACATCTGTTGAGGTATCTCGACAATTGGTTGGTCCTGGCGAGCTCTTGCTCGCAGTTGCTACAGGACAGAGATCGACTCCTTGACTTCTGCTGCGATCTGGGGATTGTGATAAACTTCGAGAAGTCAGATCTCGAACCCAAGCAGAGGATAAAGTACCTGAACATGCTGATTGATATGGTAGCAGCACGAGTCTTCCCCCCAGACTCGCGGATCAGCAGGTTCAGGGAGGCAGCCCGACGGTTCCTGTCACGACAGGAACAGTCAGCTCAGCAGTGGCAAGTCGTGATTGGCCTCCTGTTGTCACTAGAGAAGTTAGTCCCTCACGGGCATCTTCACCTGCAGTCTCTTCAATGGAGACTAAAGGAGTGCTGGTCACAGGGACGGGATCCACAGTCCTTCCTGATTCCTCTCACGGAGGAAGTCAGGGAGGACCTGGCCTGGTGGCTAGATGACAGGAACCTCTTAATAGGAATGCCCCTGTGAACTCCCCCTCCGGAGATGCTTCTGTTCTCAGACGCATCGACTGAGGTTTGGGGCACACACCTGGAAGAGTTGCTGGTTGCAGGAGTGTGGAACCATCATGACAAGCACCTTCACATCAACTTTCTGGAACTCAAGGCAGTGCTTCTCACGCTCCAAGAATTCCAGGAACGACTGATGGGACACTCGGTTATGTTGAAGAGCGACAACACCACGGTAGTGGCATACGTCAACAAACAGGGGGGCCTAGTATCCCTCCCGATGCACCAGTTGACAATGCAGGTGCACGAGTGGGCCGTAGCTCACTCAGTAGAGCTGTCAGCCAGATACATTTCAGGCAAGAGGAATGTAGTGGCAGACAAGCTCAGCCACCAGAATCAGGTGATTGGGACCAAATGTTCTCTTCACCCAGATGTAGCAGAAAGGCTCTTCGATCTGTGGGGGCGTCCAGGAGTCGTTAGACAGGGATCTGACCCTCAAGACAGTCTTTCTGCTGGCCCTGGCATCAGCGAAGAGAGTAGGAGAACTTCATGGTCTTTCCTTTGATGTTAAACACTCGAGGGGCTAGGGATCAGTTACGCTCAATTTCATCCCGGATTTCGTAGCAAAGACTCAGAACCCTTCGGTCCCTGACGCCAGGTTCGAATCCTTCTCGATCCCCTCCCTAGAGGACTTCACTGGTAACGATATGGAAGAGATGCTGCTTTGTCCTATTAGAGTGCTACGGCACTATTTGAAGAAAACTCGACACCTCAGGCCTGAGTGTTGATGCCTCTTCGTTAGCACCAGGGTGACCAAGAAAGAAGTGTCCAAGAACACTGTTTCTTTCTGACTTTGTGATGTAATAAGGAAAGCGTACAACTCTGAGAGGAGTGCCAACACCAGTACCTTTCATCCGAGAGCCCACAAAGTTAGAGGTATTGGTCCAACCCTTGCTTTCCTCAAGAACTTGTCTGTTGCACAGGTGCTGAAGGCAGTGGTGTGGTCCAACCAGACCACCTTCACCTCCTACCTTCGGGATATTGCCCATAGGTTCTTGGACACTTTTTCCTTGGGACCCGTGGTGGCTGCTCAACAAGTTTTGTAGCTTACCCTGCTCCTTAACAGGACAAGGTTGCATCTCGTCCATGTGATATCGCATGAATGGAGAATGAATGAGTGTGTGACCTGGCTCCTCCTCTTTCTCTTTTCTTCCCTCCCCCTGCGGGCAGAGGGTAGCGGTCGTCACATGCTGATGGTGCAGGTAAGCCACATAACTGAGCTCCATTCCATCTCTTTCATTAGGGATAGAAGTGTTTATCTGTCCCTTCCCTAGTAAGGGGGGAAGTGGACAGCAGTAAGAGACAAACCCAATGCTTTATATTTGGCTTCTTACTTAAGACATAAGTTCTTGCTTGCTATTCATAAGAGGTACGCATGCCTCCCTCTTATGAATTGGTCCAGAGGTCTGGCCACTGATCCTGCAGTTACCACTCCGATCAGTTGGACAGAGGTTAGGTTCTCCCCCTTTGCTCTTACGACCAGGGAGGGAACCCAGGTTGGGCGAACACCAGTCTGTTCACGAGACTCAGATTCCTCCCACCAATAAGTGAGTCTTCCTTATGTAAAGGACCGATGGTTTGTATAACATGTCGGAACAAATCACAATTTTTTAAAGTAAATCGTATTTTTCCTAACTATACAAACCTGAGGTCCTTTACTTATAGTCCCACCTCATGCCACCCCTCACTCTATTCCTGGGCCTAAAGCAAATTGGAATGTTTACATCCAGTTGGGTGGAACTACCGACCATCGGACAAGCAGTTACTGCCAAACTATCTTGTCATTAAATCTTATGACCGGTCCAGCTGGTGCTGAATAGTAATTCCTTATGTAAAGGACCTCAGGTTTGTATAGTTAGGAAAAATACAATTTACATACTTTCAAAAATTGTGATTTTAGTACAAATCCATCATTTTAAAAGTGCCTATGTTACAATTAGCAGCTTTCAACAGACAACTCTTTTTCCCAGCTAGCCATAAATGTTTGACCCCTGTTGCTTTTAGTAGTGATCAAGTCATTGTCTTATGTGCATCTCAGATCTCTTACATTTGGTGTTGCTGTAAGGATTGCTTCTTACACTTTGTGATATGTTTTGTGCGGTAATATTTCTGAATTTTCATAACTTTCGAATTCTTAGTGAGAACATATTCCCTTTTGGTGACTGCAAGGGTAGAGTGTCTGAGTTTTACTGTTCTTGAAAAAATGTAATTATACTTGTGCTCTTTGAACAGCTGCTTTTTATTGTTTTATATTGCACCTTATACATGTACGTATAGGTGTTTTTTCACTGAATTTTATAAGTAAATGAAGAAATCAGCTATGTTCTTATGGTGTTAAAAAGTACAGTGGAACCTCAGTTGTGTACATAATCCATTCCAGAACCTCCCACAAAGTCCAAAACATACAAAAATTTAAATAATAATTCCAATAGGGAATACATAATACAAATAAAATTAATGCATTCCAGACCCCCAAAAATATTAACAAAAAATAAATTTTATAGGGAATAAACAGTTTTACATACAGAAAACAATGAGAAATAAATATGAATGACTAATGAAACTAATAATGAACATTTAACATCATTCTTACCTTTATGGATGACTTGTTAGCGTATGGAAGACGGAGAGATGGGGAGGAGGAGGAGAGGTTATTGTTTAGAAGGGGAATCCCCCTCCAGAAGGATTTCAGGTATCAAGGACCTATCTGGGGTTACTTCTCTTCAATTTTTACTGGCACTATCTGGGGTTACTTCTCTTCAATTTTTACTGGCACTATCTGGGGTTACTTCCCCTCTTTAGTTTTTACTGGCACTGGGACCAGCTTGAGAGTCACTGGACCCCTGTCACACAACAAAACTGTCCAGACATTTGTTTCTAGCATCTCTTTAAAATTTGCCTAAAGTGGAACACGCATTGTCATTAAAGATGGAGACATGGATTACAACATCTTTGTTAGGATGATAATTCTCTACAAAATCTTTTACATCACTCCACTTGGCAAACTTGTTCTTAATCACTGAAGTAGGCACATTATGTATGTCCATTCTTTTTCTGAATTTTTCAAACCAGCCTCTCCAACCCTTAAATTCACTAACAGCAGTACTTGTGGGCATTTTCTTTCTGTGATTGGCATGCAACATCCTCTAACACTTTGTGATGAGTTCTTTCTAAAATTCTTTACTAGTGTTTCTCGCCATTTTTACAGAAGGGCTGGCACTTGGAGCTTCCTTTGACCCGATGATGGCTTATTTAGCAATTGCCATAGAATAAAAAATCACAAAAATGCACAAAAAACAACAAATGGTTCACGAGAGAACATAGGATGCTTTGTTTGGGAGTTCAGTACAGGCCTAGTCACGCAATGGGCTATGGAAGGAGCGTTTCCAAGTGTACAAAATCCGAGGAAACGTACGAAACCGGAGACAAAATTTTGTCGGAAAAAGTCAATGAAAACTGAATCGTACGAAAACTAGGGGGTACAAAAACTGAGGTTCTACTGTATTAATGCAATAAAAAAAAGCTCCAAGTCAGTCATAGATATCCTTTGTTTCTCCGGTAAACTTCAGTTACTCCTCCAAGTCATCAATGTTGTCATTGAGAAGAACAGAAACCTCTTAATTTTTTTAACAAATTAGGAAGAATCTTACAATGTTTCCTGTATACTGAGAGGGAGTTAGATGCAGCCTTTGCAACCTACATCAACACAGCTTCTGGTTCTGATTATCCCATATGCACAGTCTGTGCTGTTTGGCAGATGCACCTATCTGATGACTCAGGTCTGATGATGTGGTCTTTCCATCTCTCTTGATTGTTTTTGGGAGATCGTACAGCTTATTAAACCACACTTTGGCACATCTTACATTGGATGCCAGGCTGTATAGGAGTTACAGTAGTTGGCCTTCCCCTGCTAAATGAACTTGACTGGGAAATTGACACACCAGTCTTTCCATCTCTCACCTTTGGTACAGGGTGTTCAGAATGTGGCAAAGGTTTTTAATAATCGGTTCTGATGCTTTTGAAACTGCCAGCCTTGTTCTGTGTGACAAACCTCCCTCCTAAGGAGTAAGTTTCCATATTAAAGACCAAGGTTTGTATTCTTGTAGAAACAAATTGTAAATATAAGATCATTTGCATTTTTCTAGATGTACAAACCTTACATTATACTCTCACCTCTAACCATCCCCATCTTTGGCCCTGTAGTTGAAGGGAAAGTGATTAGGTTACTGACAGGTGAAGAGTGGGGAATTATCCTTTAAAATACCTGTTTGCCATCTAACTACTGTTATCAAGCTTCAATGACTATCAGCTATCACTGAAGGTATATCTATATAAAAGACTTCAGGTTTGTATAGATAGACAAAATGCAAATTATCTTAAAATTGTAATTGTCATAGTTATAGAATGTTTAATAATAGATAAATTGTTTGGTGACTGTTCCTTTCTTTTCAGATATCCAAAAGTGAAATGTTATATTTATACAGGAGATACAGATGCTACTCCTCAAGAAATTCTTCAGAAAGCACAGCAAAGATTTAATATTGTTTTGCCAAGACCGGTCGAATTTATTTTCCTTAATTGTCGAACCCTTGTTGAAGCTAAACACTATCCAGTTTTAACTTTACTTATGCAGAGTTTAGGGTCTCTCTTGCTTGGTGGTGAAGCTTTGTCAAAATTTCGTCCAGATGTGTATTTTGATACTATGGGGTATGCATTTACCTATCCTCTGTTCCGATATATTGGAGGATGCACTGTTGGTTCATATACTCATTATCCAACTATAAGCACAGATATGTTAGGCCGGGTTGCAAACAGGATAGAAGCTCATAATAACAGAGGAGTGATTGCCCAGAATGTTGTTTTCAGTATGTTGAAGCTTGGATATTATCATCTCTTCACTTTCCTGTACTCCATAGTCGGGCGATGTGCTCATGTGGTCTTAGTAAACTCAACTTGGACACATGGACATATTAACACATTGTGGGGGCATTCTTGTACTCACATTGTATACCCACCATGTGATACAGAAAAGTTCAAGAGTTTGCCTCTTATTCCTGATTCAGAAAAGTCTATGAAGACTATAATTTCTGTGGGTCAGTTTCGTCCAGAGAAAGACCACTTGTTACAGTTGAAATCCTTTCAGAGGCTCTGTGAAATTTTACACCCAAGTTTGTATGAAAAAGTGCAGTTAGTTTTGATAGGTGGGTGTAGAAATGAGCAAGACCAACAACGTGTAGATAATCTAAAGAATATAGCAAATGAGCTTGGCATTAGTGATAAAATTGTTTGGAAACTGAATGCATCTTTCACAGACCTTTTAGATTCTGTACAGACTGGGACAATAGGCCTTCACTCTATGTGGAATGAACATTTTGGCATATGTGTAGTAGAGTGTATGGCTGGTGGACTGATTATGGTTGCACATGATTCTGGTGGACCAAGGATGGACATAGTCATAGATTATGAAGGCCAGCTGACAGGGTATAGAGCAACAGATATAGAAAGTTATGCCCAGGCAATGAAAAGGATATTGGAAAGTTCTGATGAGGAAAGAAACCTCACAAGAAGAGCAGCTAGAGCCTCAGTTGATAGATTCAGTGACACAGAATTTGAGCTATCTTTCTTGACTACCAGTGAACAGTTATTTTTAGATAACGAAGTGCCTTAGTTTTAATGATTTAACATTTGATATTGATCGTCAGTGACTTTTGTAAGCCAGTTTAGAAGTGGAATGTTTATATCAATATTTGTTCCTGTGGAAATGTAAATCATTGCCTTTTATGTAGGAATATTCCTCAGTGTGAGCTGGAATTGGTGGTTGAAACTTGGCAATAAGGTACGTAATTGATTGGTGGGAGGTGGTTGAGTGTGGAGAAACCCCCATTTGCATGCTGTCACAGAGCAATTTTTCTTTTGCTACTGTCAAACAAGGATGTCTAGCTGCAGTCCTGCTACCTGACATTGTTTTTCAAGACTAGTTTTGACCTAGAGTGGTTTTATGCTACAGAACTCCTGTTCTGAGAACTTCCATACTCTTTCCAAAGGGTAAGGTAGAGATGGTGGTGGAGGAGTTATCTACAATCAAGACTTATCCACAATGCATTCTCCTTTAGAGTGGGAAGTATCTTTCCTCCTGTGCTGCCTAATTTAGATGCCATGCAAAGCCCTGGGGAAGCCTTAGACCAACTTTTCACACACGACTATCTTCTGCTAGTCTTATTCTCAGAAAACCAGACTGGCCTTTCTTATCACATTCTGCACTTGAAGTCTTTTCTCTCATTCCTTCCTGAATTTGTGGCAAAAACCCAGTACCCGTTGGTCCCTGACATGGGATATGGGAGCTTTCAGTTCCTTCTCTCCAGTTCTTGTTGGTGGTGCTTTTATGCCCAGTGCAAATTGTGAGGCGTTACTTAAGAAGGGAACAACCTCTTTCCCAGACTTTTGGTGATTCTTATTTATTATCTGCAAGCACAATGAGAAGGTGTCTTGAATTACCCTTTCATTTAGGCTTCATGCTATAATCAAATGAGTACCTCTTGTTTGGCAAAGTGGATAGTCATACAGTTGAGTGAGAGTGCAAGAAGTTGGGGCAGGACCATGCATTGCATTTTGAAACGACTATTTAGTAGCATAGGTAATGAAGACAGGAGTTTGGAGATGTCAGACCTCAGTAACACAGGTACTGAGGGCAGGTGTCTGAGGAAATTAGACCACTTTTACCTTGTTCTAAACTTGGTTCTTTAAAATTTTCTTATATAAGGTTTCCAGACACTTCAATGCCAGGCTCCTGTACCATTTCCCTGACATCCCTATGTCAGACTGAATAAGAAATTAATGGAGTCGCCGTTTCCCTGCTCTCTATCATGACTGGGAAGTGTAACATTTATGTGTGGTGTGTGGATATTGAAATTGGAAGTCATTTGAGAGATGACTCCCCACCTAAGGAGCGGGCCTCCTCCCTACATACAAGGCACCGGTCTGTATTCCTGTGGGATCAGATCATAAATATAAAAGTAACACATATTCTTCTTACTTATACACCAGATCCTTTTACCCACCTCAACCACGCCACTTAGTCCCTGATGCTGCAAGAAGAATTGCTCAGGAAATGGCAGGCAATTTGGAGGTTTCCTCCCACTCACCCACCCATAACCAATTAAGTACCTCATTACCAAATTTCAATGACTGGTTCCAGTCAGTGCTGAGGAATACTCCTGCATAAAAGATTGATTTGCATACTTGGAAAAATACAAAGTACAGTAGTACATTAAAAATTTGTGATTTCCATTGTTTTTATCATTTAATTTACATTTTTTAAAAAATTATGTAATCGTACGTACAGTTGCCTCAAGTATTCCTTTACCCCCTGCCCTTCTGTTTCATGAAAATGGTATGGTAACACTGAATTCTGCAAATGAAAGCCTATTTGTTGTGTAATGACGGACGTGAATGGTCGAGCTATTGGTATGTCAATGCTCATATTTTTTTAAATACTTCTGTTGGCAGTATGTTAATGGTATACGAATAATAGTTCACATACAAATGAAATGAGTTATCGTTAAATAGAAAAATAGTATAGCAAGGTAATAAAAATAGAAATGGTAAAAATCATGTTCAGTTTTGATTAATCATACATCGTCAACCTTAGTTACACTCAGGTGTGGCTACTACAGGCGTTTGCTGAAATCCAACTTCGTTCAAGTAGATATTTGGTGTCAATTTCAGAACATAATTATTTGAATGGAAAAACACTTTCGATTTACATAATCCATCAGTTTATAAAGTGATGAGATTATAAAACCACAAATATCAAGAACTATAAATATAATTTCATAAAGGCAATTAAAATAGCCATTGACAGGTTATGAGACGGAAGGCTTGGGGAGAAATTACTAGTAGACAATCAGATGTATAAAGGAACAAATATATCCAGTGTATCACTCCTATTTTTTTTTATTCGAGCCGTGTCTCGGCAGAGTAGCCTAGATGTAAATTTCTCGAGTCATCCGAGTAACAACACAACCACCCTGATGGTCTTTATATCAGTGGTAGATATGGTTACACACTGGTAAATTCAGTACTTTGGTATGATGAGAGAGAGACTGAACTATGGTTGGGTTTATTTTCTGTCAATTTTGTTGGTATTATTAGAACAATACTATATAGACCTTTTATAATACCTTGGGAATGACAACAAGGATTCGATAAAAGTTGTATAGCTTATAAAAGAGAGGCGCGGAGCTAGTAAGTGATGTCGACCATTGTTAGTCCATTAAGTGTTTCTCTTTAGTATCGGTCTAGTGGCTGGAGTTGACAATGGATCGTAATCAACAAAGAATCGGCAACAGGAGCAGAATTGTGGGCATGAGAGACTGGCATGTCTTACAAAGGTATTGCAAGGGAATTGGGGATATCATTGCCAACAGTTCGACTTTGGTGTCGAAAATGTAAGGAGTCTGGAAACCTCAACGACAGTCCAAGAGCTGGAGGACCAAGAAAAATAACCCCTGAAGAGAAAAAGGTGCTTTTCGTGCAGAATCAGAATTGGAAAAAATATGCAATTAAAAAAAGGCACTTTTCCTGCAGAATCTTAATTGAAAAAAATACGCAATTAAAAAAAAGTGCTTTTCCTGCAGAATCTTAATTGAAAAAATATGCAATTCAAAAAAGGTGCTTTCCCTACAAAATCTTAATTGAAAAAAATATGCAATTAGAAAAAGGCTTTTACTGCCAAATTAGAATTAAATAAAGGTACTTTCCCTACAGAATCTTAACTGAAAAAATATGCAATTAGGAGAAGGTTTTTACTGCAAAATCAGAATTTTAATAAAAGGTGCTTTCCCTGCAGAATCTTAATATAAAAAAATACATAGTAAAAACAAGGTGCTCTTGCTTCAAAATCGGAAAAGGGTACTTTCCATGCAGAATCTTAATTGAAAAAGATACGCAATTGAGAAAAGGGAGCTTTTCCTGCAGAATCTTAATTGAAAAAAATACAATTTAAAAAAAAAGGTGCTTTTCCTTTAGTATCAGAATTTTAAAAAAAGGTCCTTTCGCTGCAGAATCTTAATTGAAAAAATTAGGCAATTAAAAAAAGGTGCTTTTCCTGCAGAAAAAGCATAAATTAAGGTGCTTTCCCCCACAAATATTTCTTTATTGAAAAAAATAACAAATAAAAGCCTTTTCCTGCAATAATCAGAATTTTTAAAAAAGGCATTTTCCCGGCAGACAATTAATTTTAAAAAAGCTAAATTTAAAAGTGTTTTTCCTGCAAAATCAAAATTGGAAAAAACTAAAAGAAAAAAAAAAAAAAAACAAAAAAAAAAAAGTGGCCTTTTTTTTCCTGGCCCGAAATTTCAGTAAATTAAAAAATGAAAAAAAAAATCCTTTTCCTTCAAAATCAGAATTGGAAAAATACTGAATGAAAAAAGCCACTTTTCCTGCCAAATCAAAATTCGGAAAAAAAAAGTGCTTTTCCTGGACTTTTCTTACAAAATCGAAATTGAAAAAAATAGGGAATTAGAAAAAAAGGTACTTTGCTTGCAGAATCAATAATAATAATAATAATAATAAAAAGAAGTTCTTACAAAATCGAAATTGAAAAAAATACGGAATTTTAAAAATTTACTTTTCTTGCAGAATCGAAATTTTAATAAGTGCTTTTCTTACAAATTCTAAATTGAAAAAAAAAATATGGAATTAAACAAAAGGTACTTTTCTTGCAGCAGAATCGAAATAAAAAAAAAAAAAAAGGTGCTTTTCATACAAAATCTGTACTAAAAATACGGAATTAAAAAAGGTACTTTTTTGCAGAATCGAAATAAAAAAGGGTGCTTTTCTTACAAAATCGAAATTTAAAAAAAATATGGAATTAAACAAAAGGTACTTTTCTTGCAGAATCGAAATTGACAACTAAAAAAAGGAGCTTTTCTTACAAAATCGAAATTGAAAAAGAAATGAATTAAAATAGGTACTTTTCTTGCAGAATTTAAATTGACAATTAAAAAAGGTGCTTTTCTTACGAAATTGAAATTGAAAAATTCAATTGAAAAAACTGAAATACTGAATTCCAAAAAGGTGCTCCTTTCCTCCTGCAGACGTCACCAAATACTGAATTACAAAGGTGCAAGGTACGCGACTCGCCTCTCGCAAAACAGATGCAACAGGTGCAATGCTGACGTCCCAAATACTTGGTGCAAGGTGCAGGTGCAGTCGCCCAAATTCAAGTTGCAATGCTGACATCCCAAATATATACTTAGTGCAGACGTCCTGATTCAAGGTGCACCAAATACTTGGTGCAACGCAGAGATGCAGACGTCCCGATTCAAACTAACTATACTCCGTTTTTTTCCATCTGTCCACCCGCCTGTGGTGTTTGCGTGTGGTAACACTGTGTCCCGGGCTTTAGATGGTTATATTCAGCTTATATTCAACAATAATAACAATAACCTATTTCAAATATTAACGGTGTGATTCGCATACAATAAATTATTAAAACGTTTCAGTTGCAAATGTACACCCAGATATCCTTTTATTTACCTAAAATTTACACAACGTAACTATCTAAAGCCCGAGACGCAGTGTTACCATATGCAAATACCCCAGGCGAGTGGAAAAATGGAAAAAAACAGAGTATAACTTCAATTATTCCCAATATTAAACAAAGCCGTGTCAAGGAGAGTAGTGAGGCACTGGTGGTTGGGAAACAAATGCCATATGTTAAAAATAAACCTCGGAGAACACTTTTATTTTTTTGATGCTCTGGAATGGTTCAACAGTCGTTTAAACGACGACAATTACGCATAAGGTAAATCTCTCATTGTTAGCACGCAACTGTAAGCTTACTACCGATAACGACTATACTTAAAACAATTAAACAATGCTGAAGAGATCCTTTTTAAATAATAAAGCAAATTTTATAAGAAACGGATAAAATATATACTATATCTCATTTATTAACTCACCCCAAAAACATTCTATTATATATAAACCTGAATTTGATAGAATGTAAAATCTAAATATGCAAAAAGCAATCACGCATGAAATACAGTAAATATACATACTGATATCCGGTTTAATCTTTTTTAGATTTGCCGAGTTCTCATTATGCTGTTTTTTTTTTTTTTTTTTTTTTTTTTGCAGCTTCTCTTACTAAAGGGTTTCTTAATCGGTACAATATCATTCTTCAATATACGAGACTGCTTGACTGAGTTATAACGATCTTTCACACCGACTGCTTGCTGTAAGAGTGAAGTAATAAATTCCGAATGGTACGCCTCTATCAAATGGTATTCGAATAAACAGTTCACATTATAAATGAAATAAGTTGTTAAATAAATAGAAAAATAGTAAACAATTAAAATAGCAATGGTAAAAATTATATTCAGTCTTGATTAATCATACATCGTCAACCTTCGTTGCATTCAGGTGTGGCTGTTAATTACTGCTTTGCTGAAATCCAACTTAGTTCAAAGTAGATATTTCGTGTCAATTTCGGAACATAATTTTTTGAATGGAAATACACTTTCGATTTACATAATCCACCAATTTATAAAGTAGTGACAGGTTATGATACGGAAAGCTTGGGGAGGAATTAGTAGACAGCCAGATGTATAATAGAACAAATGTATAATTTTTTTTTATTCGAGCCACGTCTCACCGGAGTAGCTTAGATGTCAATTTCTCGAATAACGTTAAACACAACCACCCTGATGGTCTTTATATCTGTGGTAGATATGGTTGCACTGATAAATTCAGGACTGAGATATGATGAGAGAGAGACTGAACTATGGTTGGGTTTATTTTCTGTCAATTTCGTTGGCATTATTGAATATTACAGAATTGGCCATTTATAATACCTTGATAATGACAACAGGAACTCTATTAAAATTGTATAGCAGAGAGAGAGAGAGAGAGAAGAATAAAGTACCGTTAGGTTTATTTTCTGTCAATTTCATTGATATATTAAACAATACTGGATTGACCTTTTATAATCCCTTGAGAATGACTACAGGAACTCTATTAAGAGAGAGAGAGAGAGAACCATAGTTGGGTTTATTTTCTGTTAATTTCGTTAGCATTATATTAAACAGCACTGAACAGACCTTTTATAATACCTTGAGAATGATAACAGGGGCTCGATTAAAATTATATAACTTAGAGAGAGAATTATAGTTGGGTTTATTTTCTGTCAATTTTTTTTATTTGGTATTATTAAACAATACTATATAGAACTTTTATATTACCTTGAGAATGACAACAGGGACTCAATTAGATTAATGTTAAACCATGCGATTATACAATAAGGTAAGTCCGATATCGCTGTCTTCGTCCAGCCTCACACTATGCCTTTTTTCTCCAGCAGTGAGCCGTTGCTGCCGAAAATGGAAAACC
>NC_061093.1:43644618-43667836 GCF_015104395.2 Macrobrachium nipponense
CTGCCGAAAATGGAAAACCGGGAGCTTTTAGCTAGAGATTTTGGCTTCCCAACTGGACGGGAAGCAGCGAGCACAAACTGCGAGCGACCGCATAGTGTAAACAAACAAGATGGCTGCTGCTGATAGGACATACTCTCAGACTTTTGGCTTCTCTTCTCCTGAGCCACTCTCGAACCCACAAACGTTTTTTGTTACTCTTGCATTCACGTAAGATTCCAAGAAAACACATCACTGCATCACATCTTGCAACAGTCCGACAATTCCTGGGAGCCATGATGATATCAGCTGATCAGTTTTGTTTACTTTTTCCTACTGCACCTTGAAACCACGAGGTCCTATGTGACGATACAACCCTTTTGCTCGCAAGCATCGGCTGGATGCTGGCCAAAACCGCGAGCAAGAAATGACTAGTGTGATACCAGTTACAATACGGCGAGGGTGTGAAACAAGTCATTACAGTCAAACCAACTGTTTCAAATATCTCGTTCAATAGTTAAAATTTCCCTCCACATGTGACCTAACAACATCGAAAAAAAAAAAAAAAATTGTATTTTTGTTTTCCTGAAATCCAATTCCATGATGATCATCCGCGGTGGTAGTTTGAGAATTAATCGGTTGTCAAAGTCCCACTTGACAACGGAATTACCCTAGGGAATATAATTAGGTGTTTCGTAAGATAATTTTTGTATACTGAATGTTTTAGATAAAATAATTAACAATTTAACCTTACAACTACACACACCATATATGGGTAGATACATAGCTATAAAGAGATGGATTGAATCGCTTTCAGTGGTCGTCAGATTCAGATTCATTCTTGACATTTAACTTACATTACTAAATTTCCTCCTTCATTTGGGCTGGTCCTTGGTCATAATCACTGGTAAAACGTAAAATACCGGAGACCCAAGATTTTTTTTATGGTTTTTATAATGACATAATTATGAGATTTTATTAAAATCAGCTGGATTCATAGATGAATTTATAAAAATTATCTGAAAACTACGTATTACACATTTGTGAAATTCAGTGTTTAATCACAATCATAACTTCGTATTAACCTTTGTTTTAGGACTCAAGCGATACAGACTAATTGAATATGTATATATATATATATATATATATAGATATATATATATATATATATATATATATATATATATTATATATGTATATATATATATATATATATATATATATATATATATATATATTATATATATATATTGTTTCCAATTTCCCTTCTCACAACATTCCTTACATTTGAGGTCAAGATTTAGTTAAATCACTATGGAAATAAATATTTTTATTTCTATTTATACAATGTTGAATTGTATAAATGAAAACAAGCAAAAAAAGATAGCATTCGATACATCATTTTGTCCATCCACCATTATGTACAGACAGCCAACGAAGAATTGGCGTAGTTTCTTAATTCATTGTTCGTTATGGAAATATTGCCATATGCAGGTGCCAGATTATTTACTTAACAATAAGTAACATTTTCTTTCAAATGTGCTATACTTGAGATAAATTACATTAGAATTGAGTAGACTTATTCAACGTATTAAAGATGATTATTTTGCAAAGTAAAGAAAATATATACCAATGGGTCCACGATTTCTAATTTTATTCTCAACTCTAGCTTCATGACAGCATACCGAAGATTTTGAAGTTGGCTTTGCTGCCGCTCGAGTCTTGACTCAACGTATCGTACTGCACTGGGGTGTTGTCATTTCGTCTCCTTCAGCCGATAAATAATATATCGAGGCGTTAACAATCCTTGAAAACGATGTGTAATTAAACTAATTTTGTCCTTTGATCAACAAAATAATTTGCATGACACATTTAGTGGGCCTAAATTGGACTTCTGATTTTCCCTCATAATTAGCCTAGGTCCATTTTCAGCAGCATACTCTATCGGATACGTAATATTAATGAATATTTAAATCGACAATATATATATATATAACATGGGGGGAAGAACCCCCAGTATTCATAAGGTAAGCGTGGACACGAAACGGAAGGCAGACCCCCACACCCTATTACACACACAGCCTCTCTCTCTCTCTCCAAGGAATCACCCTCTCTCTCTCTCTCTCTCTCCACCTCTTTCTCTCCATTCTAACAGGTAATGAAAATGAGAGAGTTGCATCATAACATAACGTTTATTTACAAGAACAACTAAATCAATTAACTAAGTAATCCAGTCTTACAGACTAACTTAAAACTACAACTCATTGTCAAGTCATCCAAAAGTCCACACCCCTCCGGGAACTCTGTCCCCCGGCATTTCCAGATCCGTCTGTTCCAAAGATACAGAACACATCCCGGTAAGTACACACAAGTTTAAAGACAAAGTTAATAAAATGGAACATCTTACAAGATATCAAACAAGCCATCCCTTTGGCTAAAGTAAAGGTAACACTTACCCATTCCCAACCGGAATATCACTCACTGTTTAAAAAAACACTTTGGCACCCGCCATCGTGGCTTTGCCTTCCTCCCCCGAATCTCTGTGCAAGTCTTCCCATTAGACTTGGCTAGGTTGATACATTATGAATAGAAGAGGCGCACACACACATACGAATGCACACTTCGACAACGCCTCATATTACTGGCTACAACCAGTTTCCCAAAGGCACTTTGAGAAGAGTTCATAAACTGTCGTACATTGACTTCCTGAATTAAGCACTTTTATCTCACGCCATCCCCTAGAAACTCATTGATCAGCTACTCTCAGGTCGTCACCTCTGCACTGTTCTCCACATTCCATAGGTCACAGAGAACGCACGAACAATATATTATTAATCAAAATCCCTAGGCCTTACATATATATACTATTATCTATATTATATATAACCTATATCTATATATATATATATATATATATATATATATATATATATATCCGCTTTATTTGATTATTCCCGTTATTCTTGTTTTATTAGCCATGTTCGCCTTTATTCTTATCCTTTTCATAATTGCTTAACATAATTAACTCAGACCTTATTCAGTTTTATTTTTTTTATCGAATTCCTTGCATATCATCCTGTTTCATTTGGACATGTTGGAAAGCTGTGAGAGTCAAAACTGACGAATACATTAAAAAGGGCTTACTTTCATTAAAGCTTTCTTAGGTTGATCAAAATAGAAGTTAATTCAAATTAGTTACATATGTATACCTAGACCTACTACCATATGCATATTATTAGTAGCTGAAAGGATAAGAAATATGAAAGGTGACGTTCTCGTTTAAGTCTAGTTCATATGTTTTTTTTTTTTTTTTTTTTTCAAGTAAAACCTACTGCTTTAATCAAGGGTTGCTCTTTGACGGCTACAGGGTGTAACACGAGTGTATGCACTTATTTTGGGGAATGAAAGATAAAGTTTCTTTGAACAGAAAATATTTTATAAACATCCATTTTAAGGCGTCCGTTGTCGGTGCGGAGGAATTTTAAAATAACCGTTATCATTAGTGATGCTTTCACGCGATACGAGTTCGTCGGATCGAGTAACCTGAGATCACGGTCCAGATAGAACAGGTCAGCCCGACAGCGTCCCAATTTTAAGCCTCTTCTGCGCACCTACGTCATCTGAGGGAGCGCGGTGGTGAGAACCATTAAGAGCGTAGGTCTAACACACCGTCAAGAATCTTTTTAGAAGAGAATATTTTTGATAATATGATCTTTCAAGTGTCAAAAGAATGTAAATAAAACAACACTTGCATTTTGAAAATATTCTATTAAGTTACAACTTTTATCTTTTTTCTGAGTGCCTCCTTGCATGGTTGCCCTTGATGTTTCCCATACTTTATCAAATTATTATGATATCTCATTCGAAAAGGTACGGATATCTTTACATAAAAAGCTACAACATCGTCAAGAACGTCAATATTAGACTTTTTCAATTCAAAGCAAAGGTTTTTGAAACGTTTGCCCTCTATATGAGTGCTTTTCCGCGTTCAACATTAAAGATCTCCCGCATTATTACTAACTGAAAAAAATTACTAGAAGGTACATGCAACTCCCCCCTACTTACACAGTCTATCCAAGTATCACTCCTAGGTACTTCTTTATTCTTATTTCCTAACTCAGGGTATTTCACACAAAATATTTTGACAATATATCCCCCAATGTATTTGAGAGCCTCCTCCTCAATTACTCCCTCGATATCTTTTTTATTTCTGTGTTTGCTCTCAAAAGGTTTTCTTCTTCATCAAAGACATCTTTTCCTAAATCAAAATCTAAATTTCTAAACATCTGTGTTGTTAGTCATATTTCTAATGCTAACTCCCTTTCTTTTGTTACATACTCACCTTCATTAGGAGATTTAAGGGATTTTTCAACTGAGGTGATGTTACACTTTTCACTTATCACCTTCATTTCCTTCCCTAACAACAATTTTTTATGCCTGAATTTAAACTTTACTGCATTTGGATGATCATGGTGACCATCCATGGCCTTATACACCCAAAGAAACGTTCAAGGCAATATTGATTTAATCTTTGTGTCAGCAGGTAGTCAATACTAAGAGGCTTTTAACATTAAATAATGCAATGGTGGATTTACATGAAAAAAAATTATTCCTTTCTCCAGAAGGAATATAGTTTTTTTTTGCATTAGGACTTTTAACTCGTAATACTCATTAACTCGACGACCTTGAGCAATGTAATTTACTTGTTTGTTTTTCTACATCAATACCAAAAGCAGTGCTTTTACCAAACTCTCCATACATGCATGAAGAATTCATGGTGTCGAGCCAATCATTCGTTATTACAAGAATAACATCGGACGTTTCACTCCAGTTTTGACACTTCAACAGTCTCCTTTCGCCTAAATATTTTGTTCTGAATTGGCACATGTCTTTGTTGACCCGTCACATTTAGTAAATGCACTTCATTGATCTTATATGCCCCTAGTCTGCTTTGGTTTTACTAAGTATTTCTCGTATGTTAGAAGCTGAAATACACCCTTCATTATTAAGGAAAAAAACAGTCAATAAACTATTTTTTAGTAATTTGACTAAATGGGGAACATCAAAGAACACGACGTTAATTCTGTCAGCACGACAAGAGGCATGTACCCACTGGTCTTTGTATGGCTTTTCTTTTGGAAAACGATGGTATTTTATATTGGAGTTTTTCGTTTTTTCACGTGTATTAGAACAGACAAATACTGCCCAGTTACTTGACATTATCAATGGTAGAATGAATGAATGAATAAAAAGATATATGGGCACACAGCAAGTCCTATAGTCTACCTCACGACTATGGGTAGCATATTGTTTTGGTTAACCGGGTGTGAAGCGTGACGTCACAGTATTGGTGATTCATACCCAAAGCTGCGCGCTGACCTGTTGTATCTAGACCGTGCCTGAGATGGAGAAGAGAGCGGAGGTGGCGTATAGGAGTGATGGAAGGATTAGGCCGATATGTTAATAAAGTATCTCCCAATAAAATGTATTCTTTAGGTTTTGAAGAAAAAAAAATGCATGCATCATTGAAACTGTTTCCCTCCCTATCCGTTGTATTCACTGGCCACCGATAAAAAACAAAAGAAAAAGAGTAAGCCTAACTGAATCTCTCATCCATCAAAGCTAAGTTTGCTTATTCATTAGACACCTATCAAAGATTTCAAGTGTAGATTTAAAAACCTCTTCCTCTCCATCTAAAGTATTAATCAGACACCAGTCATAAGCGTAGAGCTAGTCATGATTCCTGGGTCAGCAATGTCGTGACGAGGCACTAGAATTAAAAATTCACAAATGAATGTTGCTCAGCAACATTTGCACTACTGTATTGTCTTGCTCTCTTGTGGTGCTTCGAGGTGTTCCACCTCTAGGCCCATGTTCTCAATTTTGCCGTTCTTTAAACAATTTGATTTTTCTATGTATGATTCTCTCCGGTTTATTAAGCTTTCTTGATATCTCTCCAACAGGAACTTGCACCGAATGCAGCGCAGTAATTGTCTCTCGTTCATCGAGGGATGTTTCTTAGACCGATAAATGACACATTGACATTAGATTTAGATTCCCGTGCACATAACATCAAAAGCAATAGAGTGAGGTCGCCTGGTTCACACTGTTAAAATATGTTTTTTTTCTTTTTGCTTTTAAATTTGATAGCATTTTGTGAGATTCCAATGTTTTCTGTAAAATTTAACAAATGGAAAAGTTCAACTACCTTCAACTTTATATTGAAATGATAATTTAAGGACTATGTTTATGCGATACTACTAGTGATAGGTGTCTACTATCTATTCGGTAAAGTATATCTATGGTTGTGATATGACGTTTTTTATCACTTCGTTTCGTTCACGTCAATTTTACTATATGGTAAATAGTTTTACACAATAACATAACATAACGTTCTAAAGATATCAGTGACTGTTTTTAACGTCATTACATATGATTTCTTCCATCTATGAAAAGAAAAATAGATAAATAAGACATGAATCGTGCGTCAGGCAGGTGAACGAAAAATTATGAAACTCTGCCAAGAGTTTTTTGGCCGACACTACCTTCCGCGACGCTGGTCTGGTTGGTGAAACTAATTCAAAGGTGGATTCTTGGTCACCTGCACACTGAAAGAAGTACTACTACAGTTCGAAGAGGGTGCGGTCAGGGAAGGTGGAACTGGTCATTGAAGATTTTGATGCGTCTAATTTTTTATTCTTTTTGTAAAAGACTCCAAACAGTTTTTTCTGTTTTTTTGAACAAACTCAGTTCCCCCCCCCCTTTTTTTTTTAATTAGTGGTCTTCCGTCCACACATTTATTATGGATAGAAGTATTTCATTCGTTGACCTATGACTTGATTCATTTTGATCGTGGTCTGGGCGACAGTTTTACAATAATAAATCTACAATTTTCTTAATGGCCTACATTTTCAACTTATATACCCACTGATTATTAATTCCCTGCCCCAATTTTTTTCTTTTACTGATTTACTCATTTCTGTTCATATAACATGATTTTCCTGACTCCGTAATTTATGGCATTTGTAGAACATTTGTATGTCCTTCATTCCTCCCATTAAGTTGCCTAATTATCAGATCATCATTCTGTTACATTTTTTGTTTTTTCAGTCCTTAGTATTAATGGCAAACCCATCATGTTTGCATCTTAAAGAGCTGAATAGACTCATTTTTGATAAGATCAGCATTTGTTTTCTTCCTTTTTTGCTGTTCTGTTATGATAAAAATGTCTCATGGTGTTTGCTATCTTTTTATTTAATTTCAGTTTTGAATTTCATAATTAACACCATGCATTCAGTATATGGTCAAAGTTCTGAAATCTCATTAAAAGAAATAATTTATTATTAACTCAAACGTCAATCAATTTTGTTGAGATCACGTAGGAAATTATTTTCGTATGGTCTTAAATTCCCTCTTAGAAAAGATGGCATAAATAAGCAATAGTTTGCTTGATGGGTCTTTCAATTTCATAGGACTGTAAAGTTGTGTCCACACGGCCGAACAATGTCCAACGGACGAACATTGTTACCAATTACCAATTGTCCGCCGGTCATTGCCTTGTGAGCAGAGTAAAAACACTGGTATACAACTTCATCTGGTACCACTGTTTGTTACCAGATCCACTTCCATCGTTTCAACGCTTATGACCAAAGACAATACACGAAAGATGGGAAGCTCAAGCCACAGCCGCATCGGCCGCATGCAATTTAGTACCTGGCATGAAATGAAGATGGCGGTAGCATTGCACCTGCTTACATCGTCTGTTTGTTTACAAAGACAATCCATTGTCTGGATCTTGTGGGAGCATTCATATGGAGAGCATAAGTAGGTTAGTTAAGTTAGAGTGTTTTACTTTAATTTCAAGTTCACTAACCTTTTAATCTATGATTGAATTTTCCTATATGTATGGATAAAAGCATTCAAAAAAAAAAAAAAAATTACATACAAACCAGCATATCTGCTCCCACAAGATTCATTCTTACCGTTCCATCTATGTTTCTGCATTATATGCTCATAATTGATCAATTTTTAAAATGAAATCTTGTAATTGGTACCAACACCCCACATAGTATTCCAAAGTAAATTTACCATTTGACAGCAAATGTACGCAGTAATACAGTAGTAATAAATTGGCAAAACAAGTTGTGAAAACCTATGATATTTGCTTGTACTGTACATGATGCAAAAAGAAACATGGTTCAAGTCAATTAGAATAATTGTTTCAAATTTTTTTAGGAATGTGCATGCTTCTTGCAGAAATGGCATTTTACTAGAATATACCAGGCAGAAGTGTTGGTTACATTACCTACATAAAAGGGTGCCAATTGAATATGCATTTTTGAGAACTCCCACAATTGGGCTATGAGATTTTAATAAATTGTTATAAATAGGTTCTGACTTGATCAAGAGCTTAATAAATAATCATAAAATATAATAAACTGTATTCATTCCTCTAGGTTCTTAGATTTGTCTGACACATATGTATTGTTTTATGTACAGTATATAATATTTTAGGAATAAGTACCTAAATATCAGATATATAATTATTAAGCAATACTGTATATTGTAACTTCCCTTAGACATGGATTTCAACTTCCCTCAAATGACAAATGATGAATTGCCACCCTGCTTCATAATATCTATGTCTATGTATTTGCAGATGCCTACAGTGGATTAGAGTTGTCAATATTAAATGTCTTCTTGATAAAAGTACAAAATATGTAAACAACTGTTGTAGAGTATGCAGTCTTCACTTTTCCTGCAAGAACTATATGTAACTCCGGATTCCTCAAGACTCAATAAAAATGCATGTCCAGATCAAAATCTTGCAGGTGTCGATGAATATGTTATTGCTATAATATAAAGATGTTGTTATATACTGTAATTTGTTTTATAATACATTTTTATAGTACAGTATTATGCACTGAAAATGTTAGTTATACTAGTAACTCTTTCCCACTTTCACAGGTAATCCAAATGATACATCTGCAGCACCAGCAATAACATACAACTCTGAGTGCAGTACTGTAACATTTGAAAGCATTTTTGAAAAATCTGGCACAGGTACAGTTCAGTGCACATTTCCATTTTTACTTCATTAATATTGCTTTTAAAGGAGTAAAATGTTAGTAGATTATAAAAACCTTCAAGTGTTATGCTGTAATTTGATTAGCATATACAGTATTAATAGTGCCTGTTCTAAGTTAAAGTGTTTCATGTGATTTTGTTTAATAATTACTCAAGCCCAAAAAAAGGAAAATAATTACTGTATACTATATTGGTGAAATAATAAGATAATATGAGAATAAGTTTGTTTCATTCTAACTGCCCTCTCAATTTTAGATAAAGATACTTAGCAATTAATGTTAACTGCCCTCTCAATTTTAGATAAAGATACTTAGCAATTAATGTTACATTAACTGAAGGATTTTATTTAATGATTCAGAAATGCCTATGATAGAGCCCTATAATCATGTTAACAAGCAATATTAATCGATTTAGTATTCAATAATTTATAAAGAGAAGTTTATTGCAGCATAAGAATAAATTCTAACATTTAAAAAAGCCGCGCTACGCCACAGCCGAGTTTTAGTTGAGGGCATGATCAATAGATGGCGCGCATTCAGACGGGTTGGATGATGTATTTTTTAATGGTATTAATAGTCAGTTTCCCATCTTTCGTGTATTGTCTTTGCTTATGACGTCATCCTGCTTCGCCTGTGATATGGTAACAATGTTTGTCCGTCGGACATTGTTCGACCGTGTGGACGCACCTTAAGATTACGCCAAGTTTACCCTTCACTGAATATTGTGCACTACATCAAATCTTCAACTGGAATCCATATCTGTAGGTGGTATGAACGTTTTGCTTAGGCCTAAAGCTTTTTCAGCGGGCGCAATCAGTAATATTTCCTTAAAGAATAGCTGCAAGAATGCATTATCCCTAGAATCCAACTTACTTTGCACCCTCCTCTAACAATTTGGCCTTTGATCTAAATTTTATATTTCATCCTAGAGCCCCACAGCATTCACCAGTATAACAGGTTCTGTAAATAATCAATGAAATGTGACCAGTTTTTTTTTATTTTTTATAAAAGCGGGACATTTCTATATATATATATATATATATATATATATATATATATATATATATATATATATATTATATATATATATATATGTATATATATATATATATATATATATATATATATATATACATGCACACACGCACACATGTATACTACCATTGTACCTTCTGTGACTTTCTCGCCCCTTTATTCTGTCGACATCAACAGCTGCAAAGGGCCGCACTTTACAGTCTATAATATTCTTTTGATTCACTTCATTGGGTATCGTAGCAGTCAGAGATGACGATATGAAATGGCAAAATTAAACAAAATATCTGTACTATTCCATTAAAATGGGAACGGTTTTGTTTTTGTAGCACAAAAGTGGCGGGAGAAGCGTGAGACAAGTGGGACATTTTGCTAATTTTAATAAAAGCGGGACAGACGTGGAAAAAACAGGACTGTCCCGCATAAAAGCGGAACTCTGGTCACATTTATCATAGTGGCTTCCAGAATCCCCAACACCTTCCCCAGGGGCAGACCGACTACTTCACTGAAATGTTTGATAATTTGTAAAACACCATCGTGGGAAAAAAAATAAAACCTCTTGTTCAGGAAATTTTAAGATGCGAGTCAACTGCCGATAGACTAAACTAGGGAACAATTTTCATAGCAAGAAAATGGATAATGTTGACACTTCCACAGGACTGCGATGCCCTTAAAAGAAGGCCTAGATACTGGACTTCTGTCAACTGGGCGCTTTTACTTCGTGGTGCAAAATATTAAACGAGTCTTTTAATCCGATCGGGTTAGTGAAAGTGTTAAAATTAACGTTTGAATTGCATGAATAGTTATCTTCAAACCAATAAGCAACCTTTTCATAATTGATTACAGCAATTTCCTTTGATGCGCTAATCGAATATAAGGCCATCTCTTTAGAATTTACCTCGAAAATCAGGCTAGGCCTTAAATATCTTTAACAATAAGCTTACTTCCAGCACTTTTTCCTATTTGACAATGTGTCTAAACTGTTGGAAAGACTAGATATTTTTCTGTATGTTGTACTGGATACACAGTCTAAAAATATTCAAGATTTACTGGAACCATGTTGTCTATGTTAAAACAAGTAGCAATAGTGTATTTTCTTTGTTAATCACTACGTAGCATCAAGGTGGGTATTTCCCGCCGCACTTACTAATGTTACCAACTGTGAAAAATCCGGAGTTTTACTGTGGTTATTTATACGCATATAGTGTTTGGGCATAGCTGTTTTTTTTTTACACATACATAAGATGTTTCTAAAGAAAATAAGTATTATAAATATTGTCTTTTTTCTTTCTTCACAAAAATGTCGGCTTATTGAATTTCTCGCTACAGTAAATAGTGACGTCATATTATTCTTGACACGTAGTCGTCTGCATGTGGGCTATGTATTTTGGAAAACTATTATTATTGTCAAGATTTGAATTAAAACATTCGCTATAACAGTTACATTCCAAATTTTAAATTATAATCTGAAAATGAGCAAGATCTGATTCTATAATGAAAATTTTAAAAACTATATTAACATTGTGTTCGTGAATGACACGATGTGTTACATACGCAAAGTCTTAATGTTTACAAAAGGCTTTGTCTTTGTAGAAAATTAATATATTGTATTTTAAAGTAGGTTAACTAAACAAATTAATTTATTTTTTTGTATTCTAATATAGCTCAATCGAGGATGAGTTGTATGTATTTAATCAAGAGTGAAATGTTTCCAATTAGATCACCTAACTCTACGTGTATGTCAAGGGAACGCTCCTTGTGGGATTTTACCTTTCCGTGATTCAGTCCAGCGGAAAGCTCACCGAAGCAGGGGAAAGTGACAGACGACCAGCGATGGCTGACACTGTAGGAGAAGAACCTGTGGCTGTGGCTCCAATTGTGGAAAATGTTACCGAGCTAGCAAATAATGGAACGGTCAAAAGTGCCGCGACGCCCGAAGGCATTGCTCTTGCCTATGGAAGTCTGGTGATCATGGCCCTTATACCCATATTTTGTGGGGCATTCAGATCTGTGAAACATCAACAACAACAGAAGGTAACTTCAACAGCTGGACTCTTACGTTCACCACCGGGGCTTGCAGGGGCGTCTAGTTTCTGATTGGATGGGCTGAATTTCTAGTGGCCATAGGCTATAAACACTATGGTATCCGTTTTAGTGATCCAATCGACAATTTTCCGTAGATGTACTGTAGAGCACCAGAGTGGCATTTGATATTTGTGGTAAAATCCTTTAAAAAAATCTGCCGCTGTACCTACCTAGGTATGACCTAGGTACCTATTAGCACTAAGCTAAGTCTAACCATTTTAATTTTATAGAATGAGTGCAGATACGAAATGACAAATTTACGTTGTTCTACAGTATGCATACTTACCTATGCATGTATTTTTTCTGCCGGCTGTAATTAACCTGTAATTTACCTTTGAACTCTATCCTATGGTAAGGGGGACTGATGGGAATGCGGAGTTTTGGGTGGGGTAAAACACTTGGGAGAATTAGGCTATGCCTTACATCTTTATCCTATGGTAAGGGGGAACGATGGGAAAGCCAAGTTTATGAATGGGGTAAAACACTTGGGGGAAGGTTTTGCTGTGTTATTGTGTTACCTATTTCCTCTTATTTATAACATTTAAAACACGAAATTCAAGCTGAAATAAAACTATAATGGAGCCGTTACTTAGCCAAAATAAACCGGTAGATCTAGGGTACTATTCCGCGGCGGCCTCGACTATGGGAATTGCGGTTTTTCCATGCAGTTTTACCTCCTGAACAAGAATTTTAAGTAATATTTATTCGGACAACTGTAATTAACCCCCGGGGGCCAGTACTAAACACGGCAAAATACATTGGACGCCCTAATGCCTAGTGGATGTCGTATTCCCGGTTACGTTCCTTGCAGTCCGTGCAGAACTATTCTGTAGAATTACCAATAAACCTATTAGTATTACTGCTCTTACGATGCCAAATCCTACTACGCATGCGCCATGTTACAGGGGAGCTTTTGTTTCAGATTGCCTTCCTTTAATGTGGGTTTCTGGGGGTGAGGCCCCCCAATCAGGTAACACGTTTTACTGGGTTAGGTTAGTATCATAACCTATATGTTACACCTCTTAAGATTACCTTTCTTTTCTGCCCCCCAGTCAGGAAACACATTTCCAACTCATACCTGTGCCTTCCTCTCCCAGTACCCCCCCCCCCCCCCCCTTTTTTTTTTTTTTTCTTTCCCCCCCCCCCTTCCCCCCCCATCCCACTTTACTGGACATAAGGCTCCCTGGTGGTTATGTATCCCACAGCCCCTACTAGAATTCAAATATGGTGGTTTCGTTTGCATATCTGGGGCCCCGAACCAAAACTTAGAAAATTGTTCAGTCGAAGTAGACTATGGCAGTTATCGTTTTCTTATGTTATTTTACTTACTTTACAAGAGTTTAAGGTTATATTTTGCCGGTCGACTGTCACTAATTTGTTGTTTACTTTTGAACTCTGTATGTCGTTACATCACACCCCTTGTACCGTCATGTAGTCTTCAAAGGTAAATTACGGTTTAATTACAGTTGGCTGAATAAATATTACTTTAAATTCTTGTTCAGTAAGTAAAACAACATAGGAAAACATCAACTGCCATACTTTACCATGGAATGTGGGCTTAGAATTACCTTCCATTGGATGGTAGTTAGCCTATTGTTTTGTTTGCCTAGGTAGTTAATTTGCTGGCCAGACATTACATGCTTTTGCTAAGCCATAGGGAGAACTTTGGCATCGCAATTCAACCAATTAGGTATATCTACTATAGGTAGTAACCAGATTTGACTGGAGACTTACTGATGATGCTGACCAAATTAGTTGTCAGGGGACTCCAAAACCCAGTGAACCTTTGATACTTAAGAACCAAAATGGGTACTATTTTGGCTTAGCAATCTACGTGTCACCTACTCCGAAGTGCTATCATCGATTCACTCGAGGTAGATTCTTGGGTGAGCCCTATGCCTGCGAGACATACATTTGGCGGCCTCTGATTGGCTGGTATCGGGAGCTAGGCAGCTCGCTCAGTGTCTCATTATTTTCTTCTGTAGCTTAGAAAACAAGCAATATGTTTAGCTATATTTCTTCATTTATCTCATGTTTTGCAAAAGATATGAAAGTTTTGGTCATACCTTAGGATTCTGTATTAATTCTACAACTAAAACCTAATTTCCTGAAATCAATAAGATGAAACACAAACGAATTACAACAAGTAAAAGTGAAGAGAGAACTTTTTTTTTTTTTCTTTATACCTGCTTTTACTTATCATAGGATTTTGCATCATTCATGCAACCAAGATAAACAATTTGCCTTTGTATATCATCACTAGTTTTTGTGACAAGCCAGGTACATATGATTGTGTAGACACTTGAGGTTTTCATGGTTCCTCCAAGACTCCCAATAAATGTGAGCATTGATCTGTACCCTTTACTAGTTTGGTTTTGGCCGATCAGAAGGTTTATGATTATGTTGAGCATGTTTGTTTTGTTCATGAGTCAACCTCAGCTTGTTGCTCAGCAGTTGGTATTGCTTGGTGTGATCATTCATGTCCCTTGACCTGAGAGTGTTCACCAGGCAGACTAATAAGTTGGTCTTTCTTTTGAGTGAGGATCAAACTCCTGTTTTGAGTCTTCTGCTATGACCTGAGGGTTCTTCTTCTTCAAAACCCCTTCAGGCCAAGTTGGAATGGCACTTTGAAAAAATCATTGGAAAATCAGCCACTGCTCCATTAATCCACGTCCACTGATAAAACACATATACTAGGGTGCACTCCAGAAGTGAGACAGTCATTCTGACTGCACTGGTCACTGGGTACTCATGGAGTCTTGGATTAGGTCAAGAGTGGTTCCCCTGTTGTCCAGTAAGTCAAGCATGCTACTTCATTTGGTATACTGTAGACATTACTGAAGGATATTTTCAGCATCTTCCTGATTCCTCTCAAGTCTTGCTTTCCAACCCCTTACTATTATTTATTAAAACGAAGGGGTTTTCTTCCACTTTCTTCTTCATTTTCTAGTTTTATTGTAGTGTCTTACCGAACAATTATAGAGCCGTGATTTCCACGAGCGGCAGGATACTAAATTCAAATTTAGCGCGTCGGCGTCGCCAACACTGGTGGTGATGACGTCATCTCCCTCCACTCGCGGGAGAACCAGGTACAACTGCCCAGGTGAAGCCAATTCTTTTCCTGCCAGCGTCCGGTGAACATCGGTGGTCGGTGCGGTTGGATGACTTTGCTTCGCTTTTTTTTTCTGGTGGAATTGATCTTCGGAATTGGTGAAGTACTCTTTTTTGGCGTTGTTGTTATTTTGCTTTTTATTTAGGCGTTGCCATGTCGGATTCTAGTCCGTCGGGAGTTAGGTTTTGCATCTCAGGATGTAAAACTAGATTATCCAAGTTAGAATATGATTCTCACACTAAATGTGTTAAGTGTAGGGGACAGGTTTGTTCAGCAGATCGAACATGTAACGAGTGTAGTGATTGGACTGATTCTCAATGGAAGTTTTTTAGTTCATACTCAGAGAAATTAGCTAAAGACAGAATTAGAAAAGCAGCGCTTAGGGAAAGTAGACTTAGCTCTGCTTCGTCTTGCGATGCATCTGTTCCTTCTGTTTCTCCTCAAATTGTTATGTCTCCTTTAACTACACCTCCTATTCCTCCTACTAATCCCACTTCTCCGGCTTCCCGTGTAGTTTCTTCCGACACCATTGCCAGTCTGGAATCGAGGTTAGATCAGAAATTTTCCGGTACTAGCGAATACGGTTTTGCAACTTGGTAATTCAGTTAAGACGTTTTTGGAGAAAGCGGCCTCAGGTAAGAGTGTAGTTGAGGGTGCGTCTGTCTGTCCTGACACGTCTCCTAGACAAAGGTCACTGTCCAGCTCCCCGCACCGGGGAGAAGACATACCGGAAGTCCAAGGGAGTCGATCGGGATTTGCCCACAGACAGGCGCCTCTCTTGTTGAGCCTGTTGCGCCTCAACAGGGCTCGGTTAAGCGTTGGAAAGGTGTTGCGGTCAGACGCCTTTCGAATGATTCAAGCGATTCGTCTCCGGTCGCGCGGCGCTCTTGGCGAGATTCGCCCGTTTCGCGTCCCTTAAAGAGGCGTTCAGGCGCCGATTCTTCGCCTCCTCCAGTCAAGCGGTATAAGGAGCCTGAGAGTAGGGTTGCGCCTCGGCCGTTAGCGGCTCGTTCGTCGCCTCAATCTGTGCCTTTTCGGCTCCATCTATAGTAGAGATTGTGGTTTTAGCGCTGTAGCTAGCAGTTCTAAGGGTGTTTCTTTAGGCGCTTTTTTCGTCTCTGTCACGCCTGATGCGCCTGTTTCGCCTCGAATTTCGGCGGCTTCTCCGAGCGAGGCGCAAGTAGTTTTTCCGCCTCCTGCTGAACATTTAGGCTCTTCCAAGCCTACGTTAACTGTTTTTGATTCGTCTCTGGCGCCTTTGCGCAAGCCAGTTAGAGATGTTAACCAAACCTGGATGAATGAGTCCAAGGGTGGTTCGAAACCTTTCAGATCCGGTTGTAGTTCCGTCTACTTCTTCGGCGGTATCGGAGAATGAAGAAGAAGTAGAGGAGGAGGATTCACATCACCTCTCGTGTTATTCACGTCTCCTTAGATTTCTTCTGGTATCTTATCCAGATTATTTTGAGAAAGCGGCTCCGCGCTCCCCAACTTCGACTTTTTTGATGAGGAGGAAAACTTCAGACCCTCTCCTCCCAAAACTTGTTCTATCTAAAGCGGTTAGACATTCGTTGAAAGAGACGGAGAAATGGATGTGTATGAAAAGAGACTTAGGGAAGGCTCTTTTTGCTTACCCTCCCTCTAAGTTGCTTCGTAAGAGGTATAGGTTTTTATGTAACTGGGGAAGCTCCTTCTCTGGGAGTTTCTGCCTCCTCCCAGGGAGACTTCTCCAGTTTAATCGACTCCTCTAGAAGATCTGCTTTCGCCGCAGCGAAAGTTTTCTTTACAGCGCCTGAGTTGGACCACGTTGTAAAGAATCAATTTAAACTTTTGGAAGTCTTTAGCTTCCTTGATTGGACTATTGGCGCTTTAGCGGCCAAGATCGAAGACTGTCCTTCTCTTTCCCAGGAGTTAGCGGAGGATTGGATTGGTGTTCTGTCCTGTGCGGACAAATCCATTAGGATGGATGTGATGAGTTAGCTTCGCTCATCGCCTTTGGTACCCTTAAGAAAAGGCAACTTTGGTGCTCCTTTGCTTCTAAAAAGGGTTACGTCCCAACAGAAAGTCTGCTCTCTTGTTTGCTCCTTTTGTGAAAGATAACCTCTTTCCAGACGATGTAGTGTTGTCAATTTCGTCTGCGCTAGATAAGAAATCTACTTCGGATTTACTGGCACAGTCTACTAAGAGACCTAAAGCTCCTGTGGAGACTGTTCCTTCGGTTTCTCCTCTGGCCCAAGCGCCTTTTCGAGGGAGAAAACCCAAGCGCTTCTTTCGGCCGAAATCGAATTTGCGACCTCAGTCTAAGGCCTCGGCCAAGGTTAACAAACCTTCCAAATGAAAGCTCGGTTCTTCATGCACCAGTGGGAGCCAGGCTGGCTCTGTTTTGGGAGGAATGGGAAAAACAGAGGAGCAGAAGCCTGGGTAGTGCAAGTACTCAAGTTCGGCTATCGTATTCCTCTCGTTTCACCTCCCTCGCTCTCACCTGTGCCAATTCCATTCCAGGCATACTCTCCGGGCTCAGACAAATTTCTGGCGCTAGCCGCAGAAGTGGAAGCGCTTGTTCTCAAAGAAGCGATAGAACAGATAGAAGGGGATTTTCCTCCAGGCTTTTACAATCGCCTTTTTGTAGTTCCCAAGTCATCAGGGGGCTGGAGGCCGGTTTTGGATGTGAGCGCCCTGAACTTGCATGTCCAGAAAACAAAATTTCATATGGAGACCACTCGGTCGGTTCTGGAGTCCATCAGACAGGGGGATTGGATGGTCTCTCTGGACATGCAAGACGCTTATTTTCACATTCCGATACATCGCGAATCTCGGAAGTACCTGAGGTTTCATGTTCGAAGGCAAGGTGTTCCAATTTCGGGCGCTTTGCTTCGGACTAGCGACCGCTCCTCAAGTTTTCACCAGGGTTCTATCCCCGATAGGAAGCTGGCTACACATATTAGGAGTAAGAATCTCCCTCTATCTGGACGATTGGCTTCTCCGGTCGGAATCAGAGAGTCGGTGCATGAAGGACCTTGGAACAACTCTGGATCTTGCCAGAAAGTTAGGAATTCTGGTCAACAAACAGAAGTCCCAGTTGGTTCCATCTCAGAGCATCCTTTATTTGGGGATGATTCTGAATGCTCAAGTTTTTTCGGGCTTTCTGTCCCCGAAGAGGGTTCAAGGCTGTCTGGAGACAGTTCAGGAGTTCTTGGACAAAAGGTAAGTTCTGCCAATCAGTGGATGAGGCTCCTGGGCAAAATTGACGTCAGTGGAGAAATTTGTGACGTGGGAAGACTGCACATGAGACCTCTGCAGTTTTTCCTGAGAGCCTCTTGGTGCAGGAAGACACAAACCAGACTCGATTACCTTTCCTAGTCACAGATCAAATAAAAGAGGACCTAAGGTGGTGGCTCTCTCGAGCAAGGTTGGAAGAAGGGTTAGATTTACGACCCATCCTCCCCGAACCTACAGTTCTTTTCCGACGCATCGGACACAGGTTGGGGAGCCCTACTGGGAAATCAACGGACTTCAGGAGCTTGGTCGGAGAAGGAGAAGAAGTTCCATAAATGTAAAGGAACTGTTAGCAATTTTCTTAGGGCTCAGACAGTTTCGGAGCTTAGTAGAAGGCCGAGTAGTGGCAGTGCATTCCGACAACTCCACGGCTCTCTCGTACGTGCGGAAACAGGGGGGGACTCAGTCTTTCTCTCTGTACGAAGTAGCCAAGGATCTCCTCCTGTGGTCAAACGAGCGAAGGTTTCAGCTAGTCCCGAGATTTGTTCCGGGAAAGATGAACGTCCTGGCGGACGAGTTAAGTCGTCAACAGCAAGTGTTACCTCTGGAGTGGACTTTGGACAACAAGGTTTGTCAGAAACTTTGGCGCCTTTGGGGACGACCGTCAATAGACCTGTTCGCGACATCGAGGAACAACCGTCTTCCTCTCTTTTGTTCTCCAGTCCCAGATCCTCTAGCTTGGTCGGTGGACGCAATGCTGTTGATTGGTCGGGTCTGGAAGCTTATGCATTCCCTCCGTTCGGTCTAATAAGAGAGGTGCTGAACAAGTTCATGTCGCACAGCAATGTAACGCTAACGTTAATCGCTCCCTTTGGCCCAGGAAAGAGTGGTTCCCGGGACCTTCTCAGTTGTTAGTAGACTTCCCCAGACTTCTTCCTCCAGAGAAGTGGCTTCTCAAACAACCTCACTTCAAGAGGTTCCACCAAAACTTGTCCGCTCTAGCTCTGACAGGGTTCAGACTGTCCGGAATCTTGTCAGAGCGAAAGGATTTTCAAGAAGAGCTGCAGAAGCTATCGCTCGTTGTAGGAGAGAGTCTTCTAACAAACTCTATCAAGGGAAGTGGAGAATCTTCAGAGAGTGGTGTAGAAGTGCTAAAGTCTCTACTTCTGCGACCTCTTTAACAGAAATAGCAGATTTTCTTCTATTTCTTAGGAACTCTGAAACTGGCTCCTTCGACGATCAGAGGATATAGAGCCATGCTCTCTTCGGTTTTTCGACATCGAGGTTTGGATATTTCCTCCAATTCAGATCTGTCGGACCTCATTAGGTCTTTCGAAACCACTAAGCTCCCGCAAGATACAGTGGCTTGGAACTTAGATGTGGTGCTTGTTTAAGTTCCTCATGGGGCCACCGTTTGAGCCTTTGAAGTCGGCTTGCACTCAGGAACTTGACTAAGAAGGCACTCTTTCTTATTGCACTAGCTTCTGCTAAGCGTGTCAGCGAATTGCACGCTATAGACAAAAGAGTCGGTTTCTCTCAAGGCAATGCTGTATTTTCGGTATCTTTGACCTTTCTAGCCAAAAATGAGAATCCTTCTAATCCTTGGGCCGAGGAGTTTTGTGGTAAGGAACTTATCTGATTTGTTGGACATGAGGAGGAAGAAAGGCTCTTATGTCCAGTCAGGGCTATTAAGCAGTATCTGTTTGCCACTAAGGGTATCAGAGGACAATCTTCTAAGCTCTGGACCTCGGTTCAAAATCCCTCTCGTCCTCTTTCTAAGAATGCTATATCGTTCTTTATTAGAGAGCTTATCAGGGAAGCTCAC
Source organism: Macrobrachium nipponense (assembly GCF_015104395.2). NCBI lineage: Eukaryota > Metazoa > Arthropoda > Malacostraca > Decapoda > Palaemonidae > Macrobrachium > Macrobrachium nipponense. The sequence continues at coordinate 43,664,948 of NC_061093.1, forward strand.
TCGCAGTCCGAGAACGACAATCTTTCCGTTCTGAGAGTTAAAGCTCACGAGGTTAGAGCAGTGGCAACTTCTTTAGCATTCAGAAAGAATTTATCTTTATTTTCTTCGATTCTTCAGAGCACGTTCTGGAGATCGAATTCGGTTTTTGCGAGTCATTATCTCAAAGAGATAGAAACGGTTTTCGAGAATTGTAAAACGTTTTAGGTCCGGTGGCGGTTTTCTGGCATGGTGTTGGGAGAAACGGCACAGGGGTCGTCACCTCTATGCTAACTTTTCACCTTGAATAGGTTGTCGAGTTCAAGGGAAGCTGGGGTAACTGAGTACCTGGGATACTCACCAGTCTGTTAGGTCAGATTTTACAATGGTTGGGTATATATGTTTTTAAATCTGGTGTTTGGTGACAAATGTTTTGTATGATTGAATTTCTGGTCTTAGCCCAGGGCAAGGGCAATCTTTGTGTTACTATCCTCCGTCAGTCAGCCTTGACTCGCTTGAACTACGGAAGGATTCCACTCCTGTAGAGGCTAACTTTGGTCAAATTCCAATTCCTCTACAATAGTAAGAAGAGCACGACCAGAGGCAGTAACAGGCTGCTGTAGCTCTCTTACAAGGTAAGGTACAACAGACACCTTGAGTGTTTACTGGTATTGCAATAAATGTAACCATTTAAAATACTAGTGGTCCACTGAATCCCACCTTCCCATAAATGTGTAATCAGCTCTATAATTGTTCGGTAAGACACTACAATAAAATGAAATTTCATTATAAAATGAAGTGTAGTTTGTATACTTACCGAACAATTATGATTATACCCACCCTCCTCCCCTTAGGTGGACGGACGGGCAGAAAGCTTGGATTCACCTGGGCAGTTGTACCTGGTTCTCCCGCGAGTGGAGGGAGATGACGTCATCACCACCAGTGCGACGCCGACGCGCTAAATTTGAATTAGTATCCTGCCGCTCGTGGAAATCACGGCTCTATAATTGTTCGGTAAGTATACAATAAAAACTTCATTTTAGAATAATGAAAATTTCATATTTCTTTCTGTCTTGGTGTCCAACCACTCTTACTCATTCATTTTACTGTCTTAAGTAGTGAATGACCAAATATTCCCCAGTGCTATGGCTTAATAGCCTAAATTTCATTGAATTAATCAAATAAGGCAACCTACTTCCCCAGTGGTTGACACATTAGAGGAAATTGTATACATGTCAGAATATGCAGACTACGTATTCCCATTCAGGAAAGATTCTGTTAAAAATGTACGTATTGTATGATTAGTTTCAGTTGCATAACCTTCCAGGCAGCATTGTGGCCTAACCTTTTGTTGAAAATGCTTGTTTACCCCACCATCAGTGTCTCGTCTGCGGATTAGAGTGCGAAGTGTTGACTTTCCTCTCACTCAACATAAACCTGTGAGCAAGGTTGTCCTGAGATTCGACAATAAGTTTTTGCTCTTCATTTGACAAGTTTTGACTGAGGATAGTTGAATACTATCGCTTTCTGTGTGAAATGAATCAGTCTTGGGTTCCTCTTGATGTTTTCCAAAGAGTAAAGTAGTATAGGCAGCACCAGAGAAGAGTTGTTCTGGTGGCTTGAATGGCCTAATCCACCATGCAGTTGTCTTCAGGCATCTGAGGTTTTAAAGAGAACTGCTTCCAAGCCGTTGGTTACTCCACGCTTTTCCATTAGGGTTGGGAAGGCTCAGGCCTCCTTGAAACTTATGACAGGGAACCCAGGGGTGGGTATTCACGCACAGTGGTCAGAAGTATTCCTCTCTCTTTCAGCTACCAGATCCTACCCTGGTTTGAAGGGGAGGCAAGGGGAAGAAGGGGGTTGGGTGTGAGTTATTGAGTTAGGATGTCCCCAGCTTCATGAGTAGAGGGATTCCTGTCTGTCATGCCACCAGGCAGTGGGGCAAGAGCAAGGGCTAGAACCATGGTTAGCCTTTGTCCTTTGACTCAGTACTCATTAAGGGGCAGAATTGAAACTCCTTGAAAGTATATACATATACAGAGATGAGAGTTTTTCATAGAAACCCTATTACATAATCATAATAAAGGGGTGCCTTCCCTTCCAGCCTCTAGTATCTCCCTGACTCATATGCAGTTGACATAAAAATAGAGGTTATTTGATACATAACTGAAAATCCAGAGTTTCACGATTGTGAAATTGTATTCTTCTTATATCTGATAGACAGGAGACATTCAGGAAAAGAGTATAACCATATGCTTTGTATGAATAATGGGTTTTTGTAAAAAAAGCTTTGAAAAAGTTTATAGTTATTTTGTTGGAGAATTTGCTGAACTGAATATATGTACTTTTAACAATTTTGAACAACCTTTATTAATTTGATCACTGAGCATTAAGTATTTGGATGTAGCAGGGGGATCTAAATAACGTATTACTCTGCTAGTTAACAGTTTTTTTAAATTAAGGTGGGGTTGTATCAGCAAGAATTTATATAATCAGTTTGGAAAAGTAATAGGCAAGAATAAGGCAGTAAGGGAAGGCATACTTTTTTCAGGAAAAAGGGAAAAAGCTATATTTAAGTGTAAGTATTTACCAAATTTTATGCATATTAGTATGTACTGTATTTACCTATTGTTGACATTATTGCAGGCATCTGGTGAAAAGGTGGACACAATGACTTCAAAAGATGCAGCTATGTTCCCTGTCATAGCATCGTGTGCTCTTTTTAGTCTATACATTGTTTTTACGGTAAGTACTTGCGCTATTGCCTAATTTTGTTTTTTATCTTTCATTGGTACCTGACATAAAGTAAGATTCTGTAATTTTATTGTTTCATGATTTCTGTTGCTCATGAAATCTAGTTAAGAGCTGCAAACTATAGGTAATGCAGGCTCTTTGATTACGTCACACATTTGC
>NC_061093.1:43668336-43689215 GCF_015104395.2 Macrobrachium nipponense
GCAAATGTGTGACATAATCAAAGACCTGCATTACCTATAGTTGCAGCTCTTAACTAGATTTCATGAGCAACAGAAATCATGAAACAATAAAATTACAGAATCTTACTTTATGTCAGGTACCAATGAAAGATAAAAAAACAAAATTAGGCAATAGCGCAAGTACTTACCGTAAAAACAATGTATAGACTAAAAAGAGCACACGATGCTATGACAGGGAACATAGCTGCATCTTTTGAAGTCATTGTGTCCACCTTTTCACCAGATGCCTGCAATAATGTCAACAATAGGTAAATACAGTACATACTAATATGCATAAAATTTGGTAAATACTTACACTCAAATATAGCTTTTTCCCTTTTTCCTGAAAAAAGTATGCCTTCCCTTACTGCCTTATTCTTGCCTATTACTTTTCCAAACTGATTATATAAATTCTTGCTGATACAACCCCACCTTAATTTAAAAAAACTGTTAACTAGCAGAGTAATACGTTATTTAGATCCCCCTGCTACATCCAAATACTTAATGCTCAGTGATCAAATTAATAAAGGTTGTTCAAAATTGTTAAAAGTACATATATTCAGTTCAGCAAAATTCTCCAAAATACTATAAACTTTTTCAAAGCTTTTTTTACAAAAACCCATTATTCATACAAAGCATATGGTTATACTCTTTTCCTGAATGTCTCCTGTCTATCAGATATAAGAAGAATACAATTTCACAATCATGAAACTCTGGATTTTCAGTTATGTATCAAATAACCTCTATTTTTATGTCAACTGCATATGAGTCAGGGAGATACTAGAGGCTGGAAGGAAGGCACCCCTTTATATGATTATGTAATAGGTTTCTATGAAAAACTCTCATCTCTGGATAATGGGGTATGTATATACTTTCAAGGAGTTTCAATTCTGCCCCTTAATGAGTACTGAGTCAAAGGACAAAGGCTAACCATGGTTCTAGCCCTTGCTCTTGCCCCACTGCCTGGTGGCATGACAGACAGGAATCCCTCTACTCATGAAGGCTGGGGACATCCTAACTCAATAATGCACACCCAACCCCCTTCTTCACCTTGCCTCCCCTTCAACCAGGGTAGGATCTGGTAGCTGAAAGAGAGAGGAATACTTCTGACCACTGTGCGTGAATACCCACCCCTGGGTTCCCTGTCATAAGTTTCAAGGAGGCCTGAGCCTTCCCAATAATGGAAAAGCGTGGGAGTAGCCAACGGCTTGGAAGCAGTTCTCTTTAAAACCTCAGATGCCTGAAGACAACTGCATGGTGGATTAGGCCATTCAAGCCACCAGAACAACTCTTCTCTGGTGCTGCCTATACTACTTTACTCTTTGGAAAACATCAAGAGGAACCCAAGACTGATTCATTTCACACAGAAAGCGATAGTATTCAACTATCCTCAGTCAAAACTTGTCAAATGAAGAGCAAAAACTTATTGTCGAATCTCAGGACAACCTTGCTCACAGGTTTATGTTGAGTGAGAGGAAAGTCAACACTTCGCACTCTAATCCGCAGACGAGACACTGATGGTGGGGTAAACAAGCATTTTCAACAAAAGGTTAGGCCACAATGCTGCCTGGAAGGTTATGCAACTGAAACTAATCATACAATACGTACATTTTTAACAGAATCTTTCCTGAATGGGAATACGTAGTCTGCATATTCTGACATGTATACAATTTCCTCTAATGTGTCAACCACTGGGGAAGTAGGTTGCCTTATTTGATTAATTCAATGAAATTTAGGCTATTAAGCCATAGCACTGGGGAATATTTGGTCATTCACTACTTAAGACAGTAAAATGAATGAGTAAGAGTGGTTGGACACCAAGACAGAAAGAAATCTAGAAAATAAAGAAAGTGGAAGAAAACCCCTTCGTTTTAATAAATAATAGTAAGGGGTTGGAAAGCAAGACTTGAGAGGAATCAGGAAGATGCTGAAAATATCCTTCAGTAATGTCTACAGTATACCAAATGAAGTAGCATGCTTGACTTACTGGACAACAGGGGAACCACTCTTGACCTAATCCAAGACTCCACGAGTACCCAGTGACCAGTGCAGTCAGAATGACTGTCTCACTTCTGGAGTGCACCCTAGTACCTATATGTGTTTTATCAGTGGACATGGATTAATGGAGCAGTGGCTGATTTTCCAATTATTTTTTTAAAGCGCCATTCCAACTTGGCCTGAAGGGGTTTTGAAGAAGAAGAACCCTCAGGTCATAGCAGAAGACTCAAAACAGGAGTTTGATCCTCACTCAAAAGAAAGACCAACTTATTAGTCTGCCTGGTGAACACTCTCAGGTCAAGGGACATGAATGATCACACCAAGCAATACCAACTGCTGAGCAACAAGCTGAGGTTGACTCATGAACAAAACAAACATGCTCAACATAATCATAAACCTTCTGATCGGCCAAAACCAAACTAGAAAAGGGTACAGATCAATGCTCACATTTATTGGGAGTCTTGGAGGAACCATGAAAACCTCAAGTGTCTACACAATCATATGTACCTGGCTTGTCACAAAAACTAGTGATGATATACAAAGGTAAATTGTTTTTATCTTGATTGCATGAATGATGCAAAATTCTATGATAAGTAAAAGCAGGTATAAAGAAAAAAAAAAAAAAAGTTCTCTCTTCACTTTTACTTGTTGTAATTCGTTTGTGTTTCATCTTATTGATTTCAGGAAATTATGTTTTAGTTGTAGAATTAATACAGAATCCTAAGGTATGACCAAAACTTTCATATCTTTTGCAAAACATGAGATAAATGAAGAAATATAGCTAAACATATTGCTTGTTTTCTAAGCTACAGAAGAAAATAATGAGACACTGAGCGAGCTGCCTAGCTCCCGATACCAGCCAATCAGAGGCCGCCAAATGTATGTCTCGCAGGCATAGGGCTCACCCAAGAATCTACCTCGAGTGAATCGATGATAGCACTTCGGAGTAGGTGACACGTAGATTGCTAAGCCAAAATAGTACCCATTTTGGTTCTTAAGTATCAAAGGTTCACTGGGTTTTGGAGTCCCCTGACAACTAATTTGATCAGCATCATCAGTAAGTCTCCAGTCAAATCTGGTTACTATAGTAGATATACCTAATTGGTTGAATTACGATGCCAAAGTTCTCCCTATGGTGCTTCGCAAAAGCATGTAATGTCTGGCCAGCAAATTAACTACCTAGGTAAACAAAACAATTTGAATTCTAGTAGGGCTGTGAGATACATAACCACCAGGGAGCCTTATGTCCAGTAAAGTGGGATGGGGGGGGGGGGTACTGGGAGAGGAAGGCACAGGTATGAGTTGGTAATGTGTTTCCTGACTGGGGGGCAGAAAAGAAAGGTAATCTTAAGAGGTGTAACATATAGGTTATGATACTAACCTAACCCAGTAAAACGTGTTACCTGATAGGGGGCCTCCTCAACACCCCCGGAAACCCACATTAAAGGAAGGAAATCTGAAACAAAAGCTCCCCTGTAACATGGCGCATGCGTAGTAGGATTTGGCATCGTAAGAGCAGTAATACTAATAGGTTTATTGGTAATTCTACAGAATAGTTCTGCACGGACTGCAAGGAACGTAACCGGGAATACGACATCCACTAGGCATTGGGGCGTCCAATGTATTTTGCCGTGTTTAGTACTGGCCCCCGGGGGTTAGGCTAATTACAGTTGTCCGAATCAATATTACTTAAAATTCTTGTTCAGGAAGTAAAACTGCATAGAAAAACTGCAATTTCCCATGGTCGGGGAGCCGCCGCGGAATAGTACCCTAGATCTACTGGTTTATTTTGGCTAAGTAACAGCTCCATTATAGTTTTATTTCAGCTTGAATTTCGTGTTTTAAATGCCATAAATAAGGGGAAATAGGTAACACAATAGCCTAACACGGCAAAACCTTCCCCCCCAAGTGTTTTACCCCATTCATAAACTTGGCTTTCCCATCGTTCCCCCTTACCATAGGATAGAGATGTAAGGCAGAGCCTAATTCTCCCAGTGTTTTACCCCACCCAAAACTCCGCATTCCCATCAGTCCCCCTTACCATAGGATAGAGTTCAAAGTAAATTACAGGTTAATACAGCCGGCAGAAAAAATACATGCATAAGTATGCATACTGTAGAACAACGTAAATTTGTCATTTCGTATCAGCACTCATTCTATAAAATTAAAATGGTTAGACTTAGCTTAGTGCTAATACCTAGGTCATTACCTTAGGTAGGTACAGCGGCAGATTTTTTTAAAAGGATTTTACCACAAATATCAAATGCCACTGGTGCTCTACAGTACATCTACGGAAAATTGTCGATTGGATCACTAACACGGATACCATAGTGTTTATAGCCCTATGGCCACTAGAAATTCAGCCATCCAATCAGAAACTAGACGCCCCGCAAGCCCCGGTGGTGAACGTAAGAGTCCAGCTGTTGAAGTTACCTTCTGTTGTTGTTGATGTTTCACAGATCTGAATGCCCCACAAAATATGGGTATAAGGGCCATGATCACCAGACTTCCATAGGCAAGAGCAATGCCTTCGGGCGTCGCGGCACTTTTGACCGTTCCATTATTTGCTAGCTCGGTAACATTTTCCACAATTGGAGCCACAGCCACAGGTTCTTCTCCTACAGTGTCAGCCATCGCTGGTCGTCTGTCACTTTCCCCTGCTTCGGTGAGCTTTCCGCTGGACTGAATCACGGAAAGGTAAAATCCCACAAGGAGCGTTCCCTTGACATATATGTAGAGTTAGGTGATCTAATTGGAAACATTTCACTCTTGATTAAATACATACAACTCATCCTCGATTGAGCTATATTAGAATACAAAAAATAAATTAATTTGTTTAGTTAACCTACTTTAAAATACAATATATTAATTTTCTACAAAGACAAAGCCTTTTGTAAACATTAAGACTTTGCGTATGTAACACATCGTGTCATTCACGAACACAATGTTAATATAGTTTTTAAAATTTTCATTATAGAATCAGATCTTGCTCATTTTCAGATTATAGTCTAAAATTTGGAATGTAACTGTTATAGCTAATGTTTTAATTCAAATCTTGACAATAATAATAGTTTTCCAAAATACATAGCCCACATGCAGACGACTACGTGTCAAGAATAATATGACGTCACTATTTACTGTAGCGAGAAATTCAATAAGCCGACATTTTTGTGAAGAAAGAAAAAAGACAATATTTATAATACTTATTTTCTTTAGAAACATCTTATGTATGTGTAAAAAAAACAGCTATGCCCAAACACTATATGCGTATAAATAACCACAGTAAAACTCCGGATTTTTCACAGTCGGTAACATTATTAAGTGCGGCGGGAAATACCCACCTTGATGCTACGTAGTAGAAAATACACTATTGCTACTTGTTTTAACATAGACAACATGGTTCCAGTAAATCTTGAATATTTTTAGACTGTGTATCCAGTACAACAGACAGAAAAATATCTAGTCTTTCCAACAGTTTAGACACATTGTCAAATAGGAAAAAGTGCTGGAAGTAAGCTTATTGTTAAAGATATTTAAGGCCTAGCCTGATTTTCGAGGTAAATTCTAAAGGGATGGCCTGATATTCGATTAGCGCATCAAAGGAAATTGCTGTAATCAATTATGAAAAGGTTGCTTATTGGTTTAAAGATAACTATTCATGCAATTCAAACGTTAATTTTAACCCGATCGGATTAAAAGACTCGTTTAATATTTTGCACCACGAAGTAAAAGCGCCCAGTTGACAGAAGTCCAGTATCTAGGCCTTCTTTTAAGGGCATCGCAGTCCTGTGGCCGTTTCAACCATTATCCATTTTCTTGCTATGAAAATTGTTCCCTAGTTTAGTCTATCGGCAGTTGACTCGCATCTTAAAATTTCCTGAACAAGAGGTTTTATTTTTTTTTTTTTTCCACGATGGTGTTTTACAAATTATCAAACATTTCAGTGAAGTAGTCGGTCTGCCCCTGGGGAAGGTGTTGGTGATTCTGGAAGCCACTATGATAAATGTGACCAGAGTTCCGCTTTATGCGGGACAGTCCTGTTTTTTCCACGTCTGTCCCGCTTTTTTTTATTAAAATTAGCAAAATGTCCCACTTGTCTCACCTTTCTCCCGCCATTTTTGTGCTACGAAAACAAAACCGTTCCCATTTTAATGGAATAGTACAGATATTTTGTTTAATTTTGCCATTTCATATCGTCATCTCTGACTGCTACGATACCCAATGAAGTGAATCAAAAGAATATTATAGACTGTAAAGTGCGGCCCTTTGCAGCTGTTGATGTCGACAGAATAAAGGGGCGAGAAAGTCACAGAAGGTACAATGGTAGTATACATGTGTGTGTGTGTGTGCATGTATATATATATAATATATATATATATATATATATATATATATATATATATATATATTATTTATTATATATAGATATATATATATTATATATATATATATATATATAATATATATGAAATGTCCCGCTTTTATAAAAAAGAAAAAAAAAAAAAAACTGGTCACATTTCATTGATTATTTACAGAACCTGTTATACTGGTGAATGCTGTGGGGCTCTAGGATGAAATATAAAATTTAGATCAAAGGCCAAATTGTTAGAGGAGGGTGCAAAGTAAGTTGGATTCTGGGGATAATGCATTCTTGCAGCTATTCTTTAAGGAAATATTACTGATTGCGCCCGCTGAAAAAGCTTTAGGCCTAAGCAAAACGTTCATACCACCTACAGATATGGATTCCAGTTGAAGATTTGATGTAGTGCACAATATTCGGTGAATGGTAAACTTGGCGTAATCTTAAGGTGCGTCCACACGGTCGAACAATGTCCGACGGACAAACATTGTTACCATATCACAGGCGAAGCAGGATGACGTCATAAGCGTTGAAACGATGGAAGTGGATCTGGTAACAAACAGTGGTACCAGATGAAGTTGTATACCAGAGTGTTTTTACTCTGCTCACAAGGCAATGACCGGCGGACAATTGGTAATTGGTAACAATGTTCGTCCGTTGGACATTGTTCGGCCGTGTGGACACAACTTTACAGTCCTATGAAATTGAAAGACCCATCAAGCAAACTATTGTTTATTTATGCCATCTTTTCTAAGAGGGAATTTAAGACCATACGAAAATAATTTCCTACGTGATCTCAACAAAATTGATTGACGTTTGAGTTAAAAATAAATCATTTCTTTTAATAAGGAGACTTCAGAACTTTGACCATATACTGAATGCATGGTGTTAATTATGAAATTCAAAACTGAAATTAAATAAAAAGATAGCAAACACCATGAGACATTTTTATCTTAACAGAACAGCAAAAAAGGAAGAAAACAGATGCTGATCTTATCAAAAATGAGTCTATTCAGCTCTTTAAGATGCAAACATGATGGGTTTGCCATTAATACTAAGGACTGAAAAAACAAAAAATGTAACAGAATGATGATCTGATAATTAGGCAACTTAATGGGACGAATGAAGGACATACAAATGTTCTACAAATGCCATAATTGACGGAGTCAGGAAAATCATGTTATATGAACAGAAATGAGTCAATCAGTAAAAGAAAAAAATTGGGGCAGGGAATTAATAATCAGTGGGTATATAAGTTGAAAATGTAGGCCATTAAGAAAATTGTAGATTTATTATTGTAAAACTGTCGCCCAGACCATCATGTTTACTCGGGAATAACATCAGAAACTTGGCAATATATTTTAGTTATCAAACTATCAAAATGAATCAAGTCATAGGTCAACGAATGAAATACTTCTATCCATAATAAATGTGTGGACGGAAGACCACTAATTAAAAAAAAGGGGGGGGGGAACAGAGTTTGTTCAAAAAAACGGAAAAAACTGTTTGGAGTCTTTTACAAAAGAAAAAAAAAATTAGACGCATCAAAAGTCTTCAATGACCAGTTCCACCTTCCCTGATCGCACCCTCTTCGAACTGTAGTAGTACTTCTTTCAGTGTGCAGGTGACCAAGAATCCACCTTTGTAATTAGTTTCACCAACCAGACCAGCGTCGCGGAAGGTACTGTCGGCCAAAAAACTCTGGCAGAGTTTCATAATTTTTCGTTCACCTGCCTGACGCACGATTCATGTCTTATTTATCTATTTTTCTTTTCAAAGATGGAAGAAATCATATGTAATGGCGTTAAAAAACAGTCACTGATATCTTTAGAACATTATGTTATGTTATTGTGTTAAACTATTTTCCATATGGCAAAATTGACGTGAACGAAACGAAGTGATAAAAAACATCATATCACAACCATAGATATATATTACCAAATAGATAGGAGACACCTATCGCTAGTAGTATCGCATAAACATAGTCCTTAAATTATCATTTCAATATTAAGTTGAAGGTAGTTGAACTATTCCATTTGTTAAATTTTACAGAAAACATTGGAATCTCACAAAATGCTATCAAATTTAAAAGCAAAAAGAAAAAAAAACATATCTTAACAGTGTGAACCAGGCGACTCACTCTAATGCTTTTGATGTTATGTGCACGGGAAGGTGGGTACACACGTGAGAGCCGAACCTTGTATGCGTAACTGAGTTACGCATATACGGTTACAAGGTGTCAAAATGTAGAGGACGAACCGTAACCACGTTAAGCACGTAACTTCATTTCAATCCACTGCGATCACCAGTCTGTCTCTGTCCGGGTTGTTTACCGACGATGGCCACCATGCAAGTAGCAGCTGCCGCGTATATTTATACACATTATTTAACGAAGATGAAAGCGAAATAAAAGAAGATGGTGGCAATCAAGGTTATATACTAGAAGGGTAAAATACAGTGGTCGGGAATTACTCGCTGACGAGATTCCAAGAAGTTTCTGGCCACAGTAAAGTCTTTTCTTCGTAATAGCTAATAAATTGAAGGACCTCTTCGTCACTTCAATCAGCCATGGTAGACATATACGTACGTACTGACTGACCAAAAACAAGGGACTCGCACGTGTGTACCCACCTTTTTAAGGTGTGATGCTAGTATATATATATATATATAATATATATATATATATATATATATATATATATATATATATATATATATGAAATGTCCCGCTTTTATACAAAAAAAAAAAAAAAAAAAAAAAACTGGTCACATTTCATTGATTATTTACAGAACCTTTGATTCGGAGCCCAAAAACCGACAATTGGCGGGACGGAGGGCGAACCGAGCCTCGAACCTCGCGGGTTCGGGGTTCGGGTTCGAGGAACCGTCCACACTTGCGTTTTTGTTACAAGAATCGGTTACAATACAAGGTTCGGTTCGCACGTGTGTACCCACCTTTTTAAGGTGTGGCATGTATATATATATATATATATATATATATATATATATATATATATATATATATATATATATATATATATATATATATATGAAATGTCCCGCTTTTATAAAAAAAAACAAAAAAACTGTGCATGTATATATATATATATATATATCTCTATATATTATATATATATCTATAATATATAATATATATATTACCTTATTTTATTAACTTAATTTAATATTATATGAGTAGTCGCTTGATAATGCCATAAGGCGAAACAGCTGTCGTGACAAAATTCAATAAATGGAAGAAGGAAGTCTGCGTATATTTCACCAGAAATTGACGAACGAGAATCGGAAAAAACTTCGTCGGTATGAAGATACCTGCAAGAAACTTATTGATGCCACTAAAGCAATTGCTTTTAACGAAAATTGTATTAGAGAAAAACTATGCCCTAAAAGTATTGGAAGAAGTGGCCGGGCATGGACACGATGGAGGGAGGTAGAGAAGATACTCCGACACCGTATAGAAGAATCCGCAGCAAGAATCCAGCAACTTGAAGTTGAGAAGAGAAAACGTTGGGAAGATTTCTGCATTAACAGCCACTAGATGACCAACAAAAGCACGTGACCTGCTTGAGTTAGAGAAGAGGAAATACAGACAGGTGGTGACAACGAGGCACAACAAGAAGCTACTCATCCTTCATGGGGGCCCCGTGAGAAGTGAGGAACACAAAGATGGCTTCGTCAACCTGGCTGGAATCGACCTTAGCCCCCATCAAAGGTCCCTCCTGAACCTGGGTCTGCAGTGCCACTATGCCAAGAAACCACACACTGAAGCCAAGAGAATAGAAACGGAGGCCCTTATAGACCGACTTTTACAACTCCGAGATGATGGTAAGCTAGAACTAACACCTACCGTCATTGATGAACTTGTTGGAGAAGCAGGACGACAGAGAGGACATTTCCGAAGCCAATTAATCACCAAGGAGATGAGGGAAGCCGCTAAAGAACTACGTAGCAACCCAGACATCATCATACGGAAAGGTGACAAATCATCAGTGTACGTAGTGATGAAGAAAAGTGATTATTTTGAAAAGATGGATAGGATCCTCCTGGACACTTCCAAATTCCAACGCTTGACAAAAGACCCCACCGAGGACCTCAGAAAGAAAGTGTCGAGGCTTGTGACTAGGGCCAACAATCAGCAAGACGTCGTAAAATTCCCTAAGGTAAAAGGAGACTATGGGCCCGGTACTGCTACGGAACAGTGAAAACACACAAGGCAGGCAACCCCCCTAAGGCCCATCATCTCTCAGATGACATCCCCAACCTATAGGATAGCGAAAGTCCTGAATGATTTGCTGGTACCTTACATACCCGGTGCATATTCACTGAAATCAGCGGTGGAGTTTATTGATCTCCTACAGGAAAAAGGACCAGAAGACGACATTGCCTCACTCGACGTGGAGAGTTTGTTTACGAACGTTCCCGTCGAAGAAACGATCGACATCATTCTTGATCGTGTATACAGGTCCGAGAAGAACCCGCTGCCATTTCCGAAGATGTCCTCCGAGAGATGTTGAAAGCTAGCACTACAGAAGCCCCTTTCCTCTCTCATCAGGGGGGAATTATTCGACAAGTAGACGGGAGTCGCCATGGGATCCCCACCCATAGGGGTCCCTCTTTGCAAATATGTACATGGCCACCGTCGAAGAAAGGACTTTAGAGAACATCTAAAACCTAGGATTTATGGGCGGTACATCGACGTATATTCGTCACAATAAAAGAGCCTGAAGATACCAAAAAACTAGCAGATGCTCTGAAAAGAAACTCAGTGCTCAACTTCACCACAGAGCACAGCCAGCAGAAGACTTTGCCATTTCTTGATGTCCTGGTAAAACAACAAGAAGGGACAGTTTAGACGACCGTTTATACGAAAGCAACGAACGCTGGGCGTTGCTTGAACGCACGCGGGGAGTGCCCGGACGCATATAAAAAGTCTGTCGTGAGTGCGTATGTCAACAGAACCTTCACACACAGCTCATCATGGAAAGATATACATAACGAACTCGACCGAATTCGCCAACTGCTGACAAACAACGGGTATGCAGATCAAATTATCGAAGCAGCAATAAAAAAGAAAATGGACGAATTTTACCAACCCAACACCATGGCGAAAAACGAGGAAAACTTGATTATTTACCATCGTGTACATTATGGGTCTGCATACAAGGAGGATTGCTGCACACTACGCGGGATAATAAACAGAGGCGTAACCCCAAAAGCCCCTTACCATAAAATAAGCCTCAGGATATATAGTAAGCCCAACCTTGTAGCAGCCTTAATAATGAAGAACAGCACCGCTCCGGGGGGACCGAAGGAGATGTGCACGAATGTAGTTTACAAATTTACTTGTCCAGAGGAGGTGTGTAAACCTCACAGCCAAAACTACATCGGGCACACTACAACGACCCTTCGGAGGACGTCTGCTGGCTCATAGAAATCAAGGGGCCATCCATCAACATTACATAGATGTTCACGACAGGAAGCCATCTCTACAAGAGCTCATAGAGGGCACCCAGGTCGTACACAGAGAAGACAACTACGGTCGCCTCTTAATAACGGAAGCAGTGAGCATCGCTATTCAGAAGCCGACTTGAACGTCCAACAAGAATCGGACCATATACTCCCCTCCAGCAGGAGAAGGATACCCAAGCCAACAGGGACCAGACAGCGCGCCCCAATCCACCGAGAACATCGCGCCCCTTGGAAGGCATGAGAAGACCCAGCGTCAGCGAAAGTCAAGTAAACATCCTTACTCAGGTCGCTGAGACCCCGCCCAACACGAATCAGCAACCGTTAACCAACGTAGACCATTTTGGACATACACACACACACACACACACACACTCAAATTTAAATCATACACATTTATGTATAAACAGAAATTATCTCTTGTACCTTTATGCATGCTATAAAATATATCCATCATATTTGTACTCCCGTATTTAGATTTCTATATTCATTTTCATTCCTGTATGTAATTTTGTAATTTTTATCTAAAACCAACATGTAACATATTAAATTTTAAACACTACATTTAAGGAAACTCTAGCACATGGCATTGTATTTGAATATTTATTTAACCACTGTTTAAACTTTCACTCTTATTGTCGCAGTACATATGTCCTTATATATATACTATATATATATATATATATATATATATAAATATCTATATATATATATCATATAATATATACAAGAATCGGTTACAATACAAGGGTTCGGTTCGCACGTGTGTACCCACCTTTTAAAATGTCAATGTGTCATTTATCGGTCTAAGAACATCCCTCGATGAACGAGAGACAATTATTGCACTGCATTCGGTGCAAGTTCCTGTTGGAGAGATATCAAGAAAGCTTAATAAACCGGAGAGAATCATACATAGAAAAATCACATTGTTTAAAAAACGGCAAAATTGAGAACATGGGCCTAGAGGTGGAACACCTCGAAGCACCACAAGAGAGCAAGACAATACAGTAGTGTAAATGTTGCTGAGCAACATTCATTTGTGAATTTTGAATTCTAGTGCCTCGTCACGACATTGCTGACCCAGGAATCATGACTAGCTCTACGCTTATGACTGGTGTCTGATGAATACTTTAGATGGAGAGGAAGAGGTTTTTAAATCTACACTTGAAATCTTTTATAGGTGTCTAATGAATAAGCAAACTTATCTTTGATGGATGAGAGATTCAGTTAGGCTTACTCTTTTTGTTTTGTTTTGTTTTTTATCGGTGGCCAGTGAATACCACGGATAGGGAGGGAAACAGTTTCAATGATGCATGCATTTTTTTTTTTCTTCAAAACCTAAAAGAATACATTTTATTGGGAGATACTTTATTAACATATCGGCCTAATCCTTCCATCACTCCTATACGCCACCTCCGCTCTCTTCTCCATCTCAGGCACGGTCTTGATACAACAGGTCAGCGCGCAGCTTTGGGTATGAATCACCAATACTGTGACGTCACGCGCCCTGGTCTTTCACACCCGGTTAACCAAAACAATATGCTACCCATAGTCGTGAGGTAGACTATAGGACTTGCTGTGTGCCCATATATCTTTTTATTCATTCATTCATTCCATTCTACCATTGATAATGCCAAGTAATACCTGCGCAGTATTTGTCTGTTCTAATACACGTGAAAAAACGAAAAACTCCAATATAAAATACCATCGTTTTCCAAAAGAAAAGCCATACAAAGACCAGTGGGTTACATGCCTCTTGTCGTGCTGACAGAATTAACGTTATGTTCTCTGATGTTCCCCATTTAGTCAAATTACTAAAAAATAGTTTATTGACTTTTTTTCCTTAATAATGAAGAGTGTATTTCAGCTTCTAGCATACGAGAAATACTTAGTAAAACAAAACACCAGGGGCATGTAAGATCAATGAAGTGCATTTTGTACTAAATGTAACGGGTCAACAAAGACATGTGCCAATTCAGAAAAAAATATCTAGGTGAAAGGAGACTGTTGAAGTGTCAAAACTGGAGTGAAACGTCCGATTTATTCTTGTGATTCGAATAGAATGATTGGCTCGATACCATGAATTCTTCATGCATGTATGGAGAGTTTGGTATTTAAAAGCACTGCTTTTGGTATTGATATAGAAAAAACAAACAGGTAAATTAAATTGCTCATGGTCATCGAGTTAATGAGTATTATGAGTTAAAAGTCCTAATGCAAAAAAAATATATATTCCTTTTGGGAGAAAGGAATAATTTTTTTCATGTAAATCCCACCATTGCTTTATTTAATGTTAAAGCTCTCATAGTATTGGCTACCTGCTGACACAAAGATTAAATCAATATTGCCTTGAACATTTCTTTGGGTGTATAAGGCCATGGATGGTCACCTTGATCATCCAAATGCAGTAAAGTTTAAATTCAGGCATAAAAATTGTTGTTAGGGAAGGAAATGAAGGTGATAATGTGAAAAGTGTAACATCACCTCAATTGAAAAATCCCCTTAAATCTCCTAATGAAGGTGAGTATGTAACAAAAGAAAGGGAGTAAGCATTAGAAATATGACTAACAACACAGATGTTTAGAAATTTAGATTTTGATTTAAGAAAAGATGTCTTGATGAGGAAGAAACCCTTTTGAGAGCAAACACAGAAATAAAAAAGATATCGAGGGAGTAATTGAGGAGGAGGCTCTCAAATACATTGGGGGATCATACTGTCAAAATATTTTGTGTGAAATACCTGAGTTAGGAAATAAGAATAAAGAAGTACCAAAGAGTGATACTTGGATAGACTGTGTAAGTAGGGGGGAGTTGCATGTACCTTCTAGTCATTTTTTTTCAGTTAGTAATAATGCGGGAGATCTTTAATGTTGAAGGCGGAAAAGCACATAGAGGGCAAACGTTTCAAAAAGCTTGCTTTGAATTGAAAAAGTCTAATATGACGTTCCTGACGATGTTGTAGCTTTTTATGTAAAGATATCCGTACCTTTTCGAATGAGATATCTAATAATTTTGATAAAGTATAGGAAACATCAAGGGCAACCATGCAGGGAGGCACTAAGAAAAAAGATAAAAGTTGTAACTTAATAAAATATTTTCAAAATGCAGATGTTGTTTTATTTACATTCTTTTGACCCACTTGAAAGAATCTATTTATCAAAAATATTATCTACTTCTAAAAAGATTCTTGACGGTGTGTTAGGACCTACGTTCTTAATGGTTCTCACCACGGCCTAGGCCTTGGTTCTCATCACCGCGCTCCCTAGATGACGTAGGTGCGCAGAAGAGGCTTAAAATTGGGACGTTAATTGTCTGGCTGACCTGATCTGGACCGTGATCTCAGGTTACTCGATCCGACGAACTCGTATCGCGTGAAAGCATCACTAATGATAACGGTTATTTTAAAATTCCCCGCACCGACAACGGACGCCTTAAAATGGATGTTTATAAAATTATTTTCTGTTCAAAGAAACTTTATCTTTCATTCCCCAAAATAAGTGCATACACTCGTGTTACACCCTGTAGCCGTCAGAGAGCAAACCCTAGCTAAAGCAGTAGGTTTTACTTGAAAAAAAAAAAAAAAAAAAAAAACATATGAAATAGACTTAAACGAGAACGTCACCTTTCATATTTCTTATCCTTTCAGCTACTTAATAATATGCATATGGTAGTAGGGTCTAGGTATACATGTGAAAAACTAATTTGAATTAATTTCTATTTTGATCAACCTAAGAAAGATTTAGTGAAAGTAAGCCCTTCTTAATGTATTCGTCAGTTTTTTGACTCTCACAGCTTTCCAACGGTGTCCAAATGAAACAGAATGATATGCAAGGAATTCGATAAAAAAAATAAGACTGAATAAGGTCTGAGTTAATTATGTTAAGCAATTATGGAAAAGGATAAGAATAAAGGTGAACATGGCTAATAAACAGAATAACGGGAATAATCAAATAAAGCGGATTAATATATATATATATATATATATATATATATATATATATATATATATATATATATATATATAATTAATATTGCGTATCCGATAGAGTATGCTGCTGAAAATGGACCTAGGCTAATCATGAGGGAAAATCAGAAGTCCAATTTAGGCCACAAATGTGTCATGCAAATTATTTTGTTGATCAAAGGACAAAAATTAAGAGTTTTAATTAAACATCGTTTTCAAGGAATGTTAACGCCTTGATATATTATTTATCGGCTGAAGGAGACGAAATGACAACACCCCAGTGCAGTACGATACGTTGAGTCAAGACTCGAGCGGCAGCAAAGCCAACTTCAAAATCTTCGGTATGCCGTCATGAAGCTAGAGTTGAGAATAAAATTAGAAATCGTGGACCTATCGGTATATATTTTCTTTACTTTGCAAAATAATCATCTTTAATACATTGAATAAGTCACTCAATTCTAATGTAATTTACTCAAGTATAGCACCTTTGAAAGGAAATGTTATTTATGGTTAAGTAAACAATCTGGCACCTGCATTATGGCAATATTTCCATAACGAACAATGAATTAAGAAACTACGCCAAAATCTTCGTTGGCTGTCTGTACATAATGGTGGATGGACAAAATGATGTATCGAATGCTATCGTGTTTTGCTTGTTTTCATTTATAACAATTCAACATTGTATAAATAGAAATAAAACAAAATATTTCTTTTCCATAGGGATTTAACTAAATCTTGACCTCAAATGTAAGGAATGTTGTGAGAAGGGAAACTGGAAACAATATAGTATATTATATATATTATATATATATATATATATATATATTATATATATATATATATGTATATATATATATATAAAGATATATGCCACGAAGGAAAAATAAACGAATGAGGATCTGCAAGATCTTTTGACATTAAATTAAACGTCCTTTACTGAGCAGAGACTAACAAGATACGGGAAAAAGACAATACAAGAAGATTCGTATAACTGACAGATGGGGATTATAAAGAGATTAGTACCTAGAATCCGACACACCTGGAAGATGAAAATCCTTCCAAACAAGCATAAACAATGGGTGGGTGCAATTAAAGGTTTAAGACAATCATCTCAGATACAAGGTCCAGACAATTAAAGGATTATATGTGACAGCTATTCAGAACTTGGTAAACAAAACCATATTCACAATACATGACAGACATACATTACAACAAAAATAATAACTCTAAGGCAACTGATTTTTATTTAAGACAGTAATTATATCTTTGAGGTCATTCTTAAACATGTTACAGATACAAGGGTCTAAATGAAAAAGGCCATGATTAAAACATTGAAATTACAATGAAAAGTAAGTTGTATTAGAGCAGATTCTAAAAGATTTCGTGATAAGACATCTCTTGACCTTGCAATGACTGAACTACCATCCCACTTTATTCAGTGGTTGTTTTCACTTAAAGAATGAATATTGCATTGGATTTTTGCCCAGTTTTTACAGAATATTTAGATGGCTTAGCTTTACTTCTAGGCCTTTGCTAGGACTGTCCAAGATAAAATGAGGGACAATCCATACATGGTATTTATATATTATGTTGTTGCTTTCTCTAGGGCCATTTTTTTTATTAACATTCTTTTAGGTGTGGTTATTATAGGAAAAAACAAGGTTGACATAAAAACTTTTAACAATGATTTAATGGTTTCAAATCCGTTAAAATAAGGCAAACTGAGAATGTTCTTAGAATTTTCTTTCTGCGTTTTTACTTACACTATAAAACTTTTTGCTGGCTTTATTATAACAAATGTCTAATATATGTGAAGGATAGCATAAATCTTTCCCTATTTTTCTTATGTATTCAATTTCTTGATACAAATATTGTGGACTGACAATGCGCAATGCTCGTAAAAACATAGAGGAAAAAATTGATATTTTTATGTTAAGATGGTGGCCTGAGAAGAAATGAACATAAGTTAAGTTGTTGGTCGGTTTGCCTATAAATACTGGATTTACCATTGAAATGGTTCTCTATGTATCAAAACATCTAAGAAGGGGAGGCAATTGTCTTTTTCTAATTCTAGAGTAAACTTAATCGATGGTACCTGGTTATTTAATTTAGAGAGTAAATCATTTACATCAATACCGACAGGAAGAACAGCTAAACAATCATCAACGTAACGATACCACTTTACAGGAATATAAAGATATTAGGTAGGTAGCGTTTTCAAAGAATTCCATGTACAGGATTGAAGAGTAGTGGTGATAAAGGATTTCCCATTGCCATGCCAAATATTTGTTGATAAAATTCACCATTGAATATAAACTTACAATCACAAATGCACAAACTCGTGAGTGAAATAATGTGACTTATATGTAGAGGTAATTCATGCTGAGTTAGTTCATTACTAAGATATTCTGAAATAGAGCCTATAGGGACTTTAGTAAAAAAAAAAGAGAACATACATCAAAACTAACGAATCTATCATCAGTAGGGCAAAGAGCAATTTTGTTTAATTTATCAACTAAATCCAAAGAATCATATATATGAGAATCGGAGATGGTTCCAAGTAACGGGGACAATATCTTAGTGATATATTTCGAAAGTTTATATGAAATTGAACCAACAGTACTGATAATAGCCGCATAGGGTTATTTTTCTTTGTGCGTTTTGACTAATCCGTACAAGTAAGGTAGCTAAGGAGATTGACTGACAATTTGCCTAGTAGTTCGTTTTATCTTTAAGGGATAACTTTTCACTATGCTATTTGAGTTTTTTTGACTGACTTCAAGGGGGATTTTTTTGTTAGTTTTTTATAATTCACATCTTCATCCAGTAGGGCTTGCCTACGTGATATGAAGTAAGCTTTATCTAAAATTACTATACTATTTGACTTATCAGCTTTTGTAATATGGATAGTATTGTCCTTTTTAAGATCGGTCAAAAACTTTTCTTATAGCGAGCAGGGAAGTTACTTCATGCTTAACATTGGCAGCTCCGTAACAATACCTTTTAAATCATGTCAACATGATTTTGAGGAAGATCACATTATTTTTCAAATTTACTTATGGAGACGCAATCATTAAAGCAGAAGGTCTATTGTTACAAAGAAAGATAAACCAAATCCAAGCGCACTCACAACATCTTCACTTATTTGTTTACTAGATAAGTTAACAACACAATCTTGACATGCACAATTAGTCCAATCACTGCTATCAATAAGATTTTTTAGTTTTCTGTCGAGTTTCCTCAGGAGGGCATCTGTAGTCCTACGTAGTTTTTCGTAAATTTCCCAGTCGCAGCGAGTCCTTCAATCAGCCGGGATGGAATGATTGAAAGAGATCCTTGTTCTTTCAGTTCCTTGAATTTTCCTTCTCTTCTTGCTTGGCGGCTGCTATGTGCTGTTTCAACATCATGGCACTAAATTCATGAATGGGTGATTGTCATACCTTCTTAGACGGCGTGGCAGCAAGGATTTAGGGAGCACTTGTTCAGAAAGGCACCTCTTCAAGAACTTAAAACAAAATCTGGTTGAATGTGCAGCCACAAGAGACTTGGAGAAGGTAGTGACGACACATCTCAAAAGAGGAAACAGGATAGCGAAAGTAAACGTGGCCCTCGGATTCTAGGTACTAATCTCTTTATAATCCCTATCTGTCAGTTATACGAATCTTCCTTGCATTGTCTTTTCCCGTATCTTTGTCAGTCTCTGCTCAGTAAAGGACGTTTAACGTCGAAAGATCTGCAGATCCTCATTCGTTTATTTTTCCTTCGTGGCTATATCTTTATTTATGGATTTATCACGTTCCTAACTTTCGTGATTCAGTTATACACACACACACACACAACACACACACACACACATATATATATATATATATATATATATATATATATATATATATATATATATATATATATATATATATATATTCAATTAGTCTGTATCGCTTGAGTCCTAAAACAAAGGTTAATACGAAGTTATGATTGTGATTGAACACTGAATGTCACAAATGGGTAATACGTAGTTTTCAGATATTTTTATAAATTCATCTATGAATCCAGCTGATGATTTTAATAAAAATCTCATAATTATGTCATTTATAAAACCATATTAAAAAAAAAATTTGGGTCTCGGTATTTTACGTTTTACCAGTGATTATGACCAAGGACCAGCCCAAATGAAGGATTAGTAATGTAAGTTAAATGTCAAGAATAAATCTGAACCTGACGACCACTGAAAGCGATTCAATCATCTCTTTATCGCTATGTAATCTACCCATATATGGCACGTGTAGTTGCAAGGTCAAATTGCTAATTATTTTATCTAAACAAACATTCAGCATTAAAAAGAGTATCTTACGAAGCACCTACGTAATTACATTCCCTAGGGTAATTTCGTTGTCAAGTGGGACTTTGACAACCAATGATTCTCGAACTACCACTGTCGCCATGATCTCATACCTTACTATTCTGCGGATGATCATCATGGAACTCCAATTTCAGGAAAACGAAAATACGATTTTTTTTTTATGTTGTTAGGTCACATGTGGAGGAAATTTTAACTATTGAACGAGATATTTGAAAACAGTTGGTTTGACTGTAATGACTTGTTCCACACCCTCGCCGTATTGTAACTGGTATCACACTGGTCATTTCTTGCTCGCGGTTTTGGCCAGCATCCAGCCGATGCTCGCGAGCTAAAGTGTTTGTATCGTCACATACGACCTCGTGGTTTCGAGGTGCAGTAGGAAAAAAGTAAACAAAACTGATCAGCTGATATCATCATGACGCCCAGAAAGAAATTGTCGGACTGTTGCAAGATGTGATGCAGTGATGTGTTTTCTTGGAATCTTACGTGAGTGCAAGAGTAACAAAAAACGTTTGTGGGTTCGAGAGTGGCTCAGGAGAAGAGAAGCCAAAGGTCTGAGAGTATGTCCTATCAGCAGCAGCCATCTTGTTTGTTTACACTATGCGGTCGCTCACAGTTCGTGCTCGCTGCTTCCCGTCCAGTCGGGAAGCCAAAATCTCTAGCTAAAAGTTCTGGTTTTCCATTTTCGGCAG
>NC_061093.1:43689715-43702215 GCF_015104395.2 Macrobrachium nipponense
TGAAAGGTGACGTTCTCGGTTAAGTCTATTTCATATGTTTTTCTTTTGTCCAAGTAAAACCTACTGCTTTAATCAAGGTTGCTCTTTGACGGCTACAGGGTGTAACACGAGTGTATGCACATATTTTGGGGAATGAATGATAGTTTCTTTGAACAGAAATTATTTTATAAACATCCATTTTAAGGCGTCCGTTGTCGGTGCGGGGAATTTTAAAATAACCATTATCATTAGTGATGCTTTCACGCGATACGAGTTTCGTCGGACCGAGTAACCTGAGATGGAGAAGAGAAGCGGAGGTGGCGTATAGGAGTGATGGAAGGATTAGGCCGATGTTAATAAAGTATCTCCCAATAAAAATATATTCTTTAGGTTTTGAAGAAAAAAAAATGCATGAATCATTGAAACTGTTTCCCTCCCTATCCGTGGTATTCACTGGCCACCGATAACAAACAGAACAAAAAGAGTAAGCCTAACTGAATATCTCTTCCATCAAAGATAAGTTTGCTTATTCATTAGACAACTATAAAAGATTTCTAGTGTAGATTTAAAAATCTCTTCCTTTCCATCTAAAGTATTCATCAGACACCAGTCATAAGCGTAGAGCTAGTCATGATTCCTGGTTTCAGCAATGTCGTGACGAATCACTAAAATTCAAAATTCACAAATGAATGTTGCTCAGCAACATTTACACCACTGTATTGTCTTGCTCTCTTGTGGTGCTTCGAGGTGTTCCACCTCTAGGCCCATGTTCTAAATTTTGCCGTTCTTCAAACAATTTGATTTTTCTATGTATGATTCTCTCCGGTTTATTAAGCTTTCTTGATATCTCTCCAACAGGAACTTGCACCGAATGCAGTGCAATAATTGTCTCTCGATCATCGAGGGATGTTTCTTAGACCGATAAATGACACATTGACATTAGATTCCCGTGCACATAACATCAAAGCATTAGAGTGAGGTCGCCTGGTTCACACTGTTAGGATATCGTTTTTTTTTTTCTTTTTGCTTTTAAATTTGATAGCATTCTGTGAGATTGCAATGTTTTCTGTAAAATTTAACAAATGGAATAGTTCAACTACCTTCCATCTTAATATTCAAATAATAATTTAAGGACTATGTTTTATGCGATACTACTAGTGATAGGTGTCTCCTATCTATTTGGTAATGCATATCAGTGTTGGTGATATGACGTTTTTTATCACTTCGTTTCGTTCACGTCAATTTTGCTATATGGAAAATAGTTTTACACAATAACATATAACTATGTTCTAAAGATATCAGTGACTGTTTTTTAAACGCCATTACATATGATTTCTTCCCATCTTTGAAAACAAAACTCTATAAATAAGGCATGAATCGTGCGTCAGGCAGGTGAACGAAAAATTATGAAACTCTGCCAATAATTTTTTGGCCGACAGTACATATACCAAACCGTTGCAGGCACAGTCAGAATTCTAAGTCAATTTTGGGGGGCGGCAGAATATAGTATAATTACTCTGATGGATAATTTTTGGTTTGGATTTTCACATTTCCCTAGATCTATGAATCAATGACAGTGCATTATGCGATTAAAAATTGAGTGACCACATGGTTTTTGAGATGCCGTCACCTGATGGACTGGATTAAGGAGCCCTAACAATTAGATAACTGTCTTGAACGCAACGTTTGATGGAAGCAGGTATTATCAAGGACTAATAACCTTGCAACCAAATCACTGACTGTTACTAAATATGAATTGTGAAACTACAAGGGAGAAAGTAAAGAGGGAGATGTATATGGAAGAAACAAGTAGAAAGAGGGAAAGAAGGAACATAAAAATTTTGGGCGAGGGGCAAGTTGTGGGAACTACGAGGTCATTCAGCTATGAGAAGGAAACTGAGAGTAAAGGTTTGACATGCGTAACAGAAGGAAAACCTCAAAGCAGTTGCACTGTGAAACAATTGGTAGGAAAAGGTGGACAGAAAGATGGAAGAAGAAAGCATGAACTGAGTAACATAGTGGACCCCGTATTCGTTTTCTCAGCATTCGTGGATTTCTCTATGGACCATATCTACCCATTATACACGGGAAATTCGCGTATTTGCTGTAATCTTCTGAGAAATATTAAAAAATTCCTTTTCTTTTATAAATGTCATCATAAAATGCACTTTTTGTGTTGAAAGTATTTTAAAAAACCAGGTATAAAAATTTTTAGTGCATTTTTCTTGAGTTTCAACAATACCCAATGAGCAGTTTTAAGTGTTTGTATGGAGTTTCCATATTCGCGGATTCTAGCTATTTGCGGTGTGGGGGTGGGGGGTGGGGCGGGTTCTGGTACGCGCATCCCCACGAACACGGGCAGAGGGGGGGGGGGGCACTGTAAAGTAAAAGGAACAAAATGGGGTTGCAGCTAGGGATCCACGGGAAGCCGCATAGGACTTTTAGTAATGTCTTCAGTGCACGAGTGATGAGCTCAAACGGCCCTGCCCACCCTCTCTACAGGGAAAACAAGGAGAGACAAGGCACTGAATTGCAAGGAAGTTAACAATGCAAAGCATCATGACAGAAACAGCATGACAAATAAGTTACGTAGACGCAAGGCGCGGTGCTTTGAAAGGCAGTCCAGATGACAATTATGTATGACGATTGACCTCCATAACTACAGCATTGATTGTACTTAAAATATCGTAGCTACACTAACTATGCCTTGTAGACAGTGCGAGTATATCACAGCAGTGACTATTCTGACATTTAAGCTAATATGGTCACTGAAACCAACACTGAATGCTAAGGTATACATACACTGCATAAAGGTTTTTTTTTGTGTACACTGAAATACCTGACAATGTGCTTTTGCCTGATGTACACCAAGGAGAGAGAACCATATATCATATGCATGTATATGTGCACGTGCTCTGATATTGAGAGAAGTTTAATAATATAGATTATATACAACGTCCAACAAAATTAATATCTATTGTTATCACCTACACTTCATTCCAAGTGAATACTGTGTTCCATTGAAGATTGTCTATTAACTTTAACAATTTACTCTATCAACGGCAATTCTGTTAATTTTATCATTCCTATGAAATAATATGGTGCTGTCCATTTCCGTTTTATTTGTGATCTGCAAAGCACCAAGTTTATGGAGCAATTTCCACAGAAAGTAAACCATAAAAGGAGATGAAACGAAAAGAAGAAAAGTAAGAAGCAGAGAATAACACATAGTAACTAGAATCCGAACCGAAAAGGAGCAAGTTTTCTGTCGTAAAGCTGGGTGTACGCGATGCAATGCTCTGAGTCTATCTAGTTCGGTTTACTGCTCTGGCGGGAACTCGCGCGAGAAACTGCACCATGTGCACGGTTGTAGCATGCGAATTGAAACTTGCAAATAGAATCGAACAAATTCAGAGCGAGTTTAAAGGCTACAGGTAATTACTGCAATATCTACACACATTCTCGCACTCTATTTATAATAAGTTTAAACATATTCTCGCAGGCTGTCCTGCGGACGCCTTTCAAGCGGGATGTTCATTTGTTTGGTTTGAAGTACAGCCTTCCACAGGGATGAGTCCTCTCTGGCGGGCCCTTGTACGTTTTCTAAATGAGTTGCTTCTTATATTTTATAATTGTCTTTTAGTGTTTTCTCATCAGCAATTTAAAGAGTATCTCGAGGAGGAATAGCATCGCGTACGCCGAGCTGAAAGCATCACAGCAAACCAAGATATATAATAACCACAGCAGACACGAAGAGTCAATTTAACATGAACATCGGAGATTTCTCAGACGAATTCCTCAGTGATAAACAGGAACGACATCGATGACTCCTCGCTTGTCCCCGTTCATCTTCATGGATAGTTTGGGGTTGCCGCTGTTGACCTTGGGCTGACCTCGCTTGTAATACAGGACCTCAATGGCCAACGCTATCATTGCCAGTGCTAGGCCGATCAATGTCGCTATGAAGACTCCTCCTATTGTGATGGGGAGATAAAAGAAAATGAAAGTCTCTTCTCCTGATGGACATTATGCCATGACATATGTTTATGAGTTTGTGAAATTTTAATTTGGATAGGACTGGTTTTCGTATAATTTGCGTATACATTGTACATATATTATTCTGTAAGGCAAAAAAAAAAAAAAAAAAAAAACTTCATATACAAAAGGCCAAAACATCTAGACATAAATAGTATTAAGCAACACCTTCTTTCCCTTTTTAAATGAGACCAATTTCCCTGCCAAATCTGGTATCTGACTTCCTACTCGAGGCCTTTCCAGATACGCTGAGGGACGCAGTCCTTATTAAATATTCAGTACTAACATCAATACGTCGTGAAATCGTGGAAATTTCAACAAATTCAATGCAACTTTAAAAATTTCGATTGAATATTCATCAGCAAGTTGACTATTTTTAATTTTTTATAATTTTGCACAGACCGTGCTAACCTGAATTACCTACACACAACAATGAACCAGTCCAAAGGTCAGAGTGGTGCCGATTTGAGTGATAAGTCCTATTCATGTCACTGAACTGGAAAAGGACAGATGTTACATATTTATAATATTCAAGAAAAGGCATATAAAATAAGTCTGAAAGTGGTCACAGGCGGAAAAAAACAAGACGTGATGAATCTGAGGTTACGGAGAGCACAACGAAGTATTGCATTGGCATCATGCAAGCATACTGGCTACTGTTCCCGAGAGCATAATGAAAGTAATTTTATCTGAAGTAAAGTAGGTTCATGAAACCCATTATACTTTGCTACGTAACCAACAAAACACAGACTCCCCATACACTGTATATGAGGGGATAACAAGTAAACAAGTACTGGAAATATTTTTATGGAAAAAGGAAAACCGAGTTTGAATTCACAGGAATGAAAAAAGGTGGTTGAAGTCTGACTCATTTCTACTTTTACCCTGCGACAGAAAGAAAATAGCATTACTCAAATGAAATGAAACAACTAAAAGAAACATGCAGATTATATATGAAAAAACTTACGTACCAGTAGCTGTTATCAGTCTTAAATTCTTGTCCAACCTCTATTGTCCCCATTAGAGATGACAAAATTCTGATCAGTTTTTTAAATGACTACAAATTGTTCACAGAAACTTCTGCAGGATCAAAACCTGCCTCAAAATAAATCACTCGGCCTACAACTAGGGTGATCATGACTTAGCTACAGGCCGGAACCAAAGCCTTCGTAAAAATAAGTGCAATAGGAATTTCCAAACGGTCAATGAGGGCACGACCTTTTTCATATATCATTCTCAAATACAATTAGCAACAGGCTGGAACCAAAGCCTCCTTTTACATATATCATTCTCATATACAATTAGCTACAGGCAGGAACCAAAGCCTTCGTAGAAATAAGTGCAATGGTATTTCCAAAACGGTCAATGAGGGTACGTCCTTTTTCATATATCATTCTCAAATGCAAAGATAAGTGTCGATGCAGAAAATTGTTGCAAAAACAAAAATAAGACGAAAAAAAAAAACCCTTTTCCCCTTTGGCATTTACTCAGTAACATCTCTACTCCAAGAGCCAGCAAACCAAGGACTATGCCAGTGATGGACACAATGAACACACCACCTGGAAGTAACAAGCAGATCTGATTCTAGATTCACTGACGATCACAATTCATTCCCTTTTTCAAAGTTCGACTGAAGTGACTCCTCGCTACATTCTATCAGGCATCTTCGCCATAGCGACTCATACTCTCATGTAATTACTAGGAAAAATGTCTCTGCCGTTCTGAATCAGGAAACGAATGGAACTGTATATTGTTGCGGGCTGCTCTATGAGCAAGAGCCCGTGCTGGCATAATCAATAACAACTACTTTATATTGTATACGTAAGATGAAATTAAAAATATCGAGCTGTTTGCGTTGTCTTGGCTTAAAAAATACGGTTTAACAGAAATACCATACATTCCAAAATTGCCATTGACGTATTACGACACTAAAACAAATTCGCTTTGGAAATGATTTCGATATATACATAAAAATTATGCTGATAAAAGTGCTGTGAAAAATAGGCCCAAACTTAAAAGTAGACATTTTTTTATGATGAGAATCTAGTGTCACAATAATGTTCACAATTTAAAAAATATTGTTATACTAGATAATTTTGATTCAAAAGGCTAGGGTAATCAAGCTGTAAGAGGACATTGTAAACTGATCTTAAGGAGACAATTTATGAATACTCTAATAAAAATAAAGCATAATTTTGGCCCTTAAAAAGCTCCGCGAACGTACAAAAAGCTTGACTTTGCAAACGCCCTAACTTTACGATTACCTTTATACTGGCCATGTGACACGACACTCTTCAGGTCACAAGACCTACGTGAAAAAAAACAATTTTTCAAAACGCTGTTGACCATCATCAAGTTACCCTGTCCCATTTAGTATGTATCAAATCATTCCTCTCATTTAATAACAGGCAGAACTAGAAACAACTAACATAAAGAATCAACATGGATTCTAGCTTCTGGTTTCCACTCGTCTAGAACAAGAGACAAAATGTGACCTTCTTAAGCGAAATAAGTACAACTGTCCATAGTCATCCCAAAGGTCTGCTCATTATTCAGTTGATGACACTTGTAAGTGAAACTAGTATTTGAAGAGATTATGCTAATGCAGTTTATGGATTTAGAAACTGTATCCATGAAATCTAGTTGTCATAGAAATGCAATAATGATAAAATTGCTCTAATATTGCATTATGATAAAATTGCTCTAATATTGCATTATGATAAAATTGCTCTAATATTTATGTATATACACTACAAATAGATACGCAAATTTCACTTACTTCCACGGTTTTGTGTAAGGGTTATAGCCAGTTTGGAGGGTAAACACATACCGACTGGCAACAATGCTCGGCCATTCTTCGCTATAAATGAGAATCAGCCAAGCTGAATTCCAGACTAAGTCAAAGAGCTTCGAGATTCAACGAGACTATAACCGAGACGACTCACCCAGACTCTGAAGAGTGATGCCCTCGGAGTCATTCTCGTTGGGGCAAGCACTGCGGGCCGAAGCATTCCAGAACTCAGCCGACAGCACCTCGAAGTAGCGCTCCTTCTGCAGCTCCAGGATTCTTTTGGAAGGAGAAACGCTACAATAATGATGAGGTTACTCGCTTAACATGATGCAAATGGGACACAAGAGAGCCAGTCATCCAGCTCAGGGAGATGGGAAAGACGAGCAACTCGGCCTAGGGTTCTTTACAAACTCGGCTAGGGTTCTTTTTACAACTCGCTCCAGGGTTCTTTACAACTCGGCCTAGGGTTCTTTACTTAGCTGTGAGTTAATCACGTCATATCGAGGAATATAAATATGCAGGGCAGAAATAAACTTTAATTACACATTAAGACAGATAATTACAATCAACAGTATATATCTTCTCAGCTTAATCCTCAGTCAGGGTTGCTGTTTTTAATGGGCATTTTCCCTCTGCCTCTAACGCTCACTGAATGGACAATTTCATGATTTGTTCTGAATAACATATTTAGGAGGAAGTAACAGGGAAAAAACCTCTGACTCGTTACGAGACCACCCAGAAAAATTGTATCCAGTCTGAACTCAAGTTCCAGTGATTTGCTCATTCCATGATTTGGTCACAGCTGGAACGAAACTCTGAAAATTGTGTGGCACTGAACTTTTCTAAAAAGACTGATATAATTAAATCTACGTTGAACACTACAGGACAGACGATGTAAAATGGGGGTAACTTATTTTAAATGCAGATAATTTTCATACACTTCAAAGCCTGCAGATATTTATCTAGCAGCATACTTACGCCCTGCTGATTTCATCTTGCAAATGGCTTCCTTGTTGCACTGCAATGGCGTAAGGCTGTTCGGCAAAGGCCTCTCCAACTTCCGTCAGCAGGCAACTGTGATAGACTTTGTAGCGGATCTCTGAAGCATCATGGATGAAGGCAAACTGACCCTTTTCATTGTCCAGGACCTTTCAAAACAAGCGAGGCTACTAGTAAAGCCTAAATTTTTCAAATAATAATAATAGTAATACTGTTGTATAAAATGGCAGAATTCAGCAATATAATCTTGTATATTATCTTTTCTATTTTTATTATTACTCGCTTTTCTAGTTCAGCGAGTAATAAGAAAAATAGAAAAGATAATATATATGATGATTTCGCTGAATTCTGCCATTTTATTTAACAGAATTTGTTTAATAGAGGATCTTCTTCCAAAATTCTTAATAATAATAATAATAATAATAATAATAATAACAATAATAATAATAATAATAATAATAATAAATAATAATAATAATAATAGAGGTTGCAAACGCCCCATCAGGGGCAAAATTATTTAACTAAACATTATCTACAGTCTCTTCAATAGGCAAGAAGGCGATGAGCATTTTACTGAAATACTATTCATCTCATTGACACTTACAAACAACAAAAAGATGCCACGTTCTTGAAAGAGACAGAAATATTACCTTTTTGAATCCGTCCTCGGCTGTGGCCACAGGTCCCGTCTCGTCTATGACCTTCAGGATGTGAGTGTACTGCTCCTTAATGGGATAATCCCATACTCTGTACTTACTCTGGTCGCTCGTGCTGTTCAGGGTCAGCTCTTTCCAAACCCTGGATTAAAAGCAATCGATTAAATCGTGAATTTCGAGGGTAAAATATAAGACCAGATTCTCTTGGCTATGTAAGACTCAAATTGTCCCAAGAACTTAATTCCTAGAAAAATGAATTTCGAAAATGAATCGAGATGACTACATCGAAAAAAATGCATGAGCCTGTTGAAGCTTCCAACTTCTATCTAACGCGATGCACAGAAAATAAGCTATGAATCCACAAGAATGTGAAACACCTTCATATAAGAAAGCTTCACTTTTATTGGAGGGGAATGGGGTTGTAAAAGAACATTCCTATTATTATTAACGAACCTGCACTATTAATCACGTCGTTACTATTACTGTTTAAACTTACGCACGCGTTAGAAGAGAGGAAGACTACAAGGCTCAGGGTAAAATGAACATGTTATTACATTCCAACAGTTGGAGGGGAACGAGAGAAGTACTACATTTGAATTAACACTGGATCACTAGTCACTGGGCAGTATAAGAGGCAGAAAGATGATACCATTCAAATTGTAGCTGTAACTACTAGATCCAACTGGCTGAGTAAGCACATGAATGCTGTATAATTTTACACTAGACAAGTTACATAACCGAATATAGAGAAATGTTACAAACTAAATCATATCAATTTAATTTAGTGTATTAAACTATATATTGCATGCATCAATACCTCCAGTACTGTGCAGTTAACATTTCAGAGTGGACGAATGTCATCGGCAATAGCTGGCTGGCCTCGGTTCGCCAGTAAACTTTTAGTAAGCTTTTTATATTATTAAGATAAAGTGACCAACCTTGCGAGTTCCAAAAAGAAATTTGCAACCACTGTAACAAAGCCAGAATGGTGATCTTATAAAATATTTTGTAGCGTCTAAACTATTGTTTTCAGCTTCGGCCTAGTAAGGCTGAACATCATCTGGAAAGCAGAAGCAAAATGTTGTATTGGAGAAAAGTTATGTTCCATTATACTTTGCTCAAGTGGTACCTACACTTCCTTTTGTTCAGTTTCGAATATTTCTGCCATGCTGGAAATCATCCAAACTAAGTTTTTTTTTATGTTTTCAATATCTCAGTGTGAAGTGCAACAATGAACGGTGCTTGACTAACACGCATACCTTAGTGCTATTGCTTGAACATCTCAAATACAGAAGTTATACAGTAAAGGTTGCTTAGAAATACCTTTCAGTGAATCTAAGGTAACTCACCTTTAATATATATATATATATATATATATATATATATATATATATATATATATATATATATATATATATAGAGGAGAGAGAGAGAGAGAGAGAGAGAGCGAGAGAGAGAGAGAGAGAGGAGAGAGAGCGAGAGAGACACTTACCGTGAGTTTTGTTCATTCTAAACCACATCTCTTGTAGTTAAAATAGTGAAATCAATATATATATATATATATATATATATATATATATATATATATATATATATATATATATATATATATATTTATAAGCAGTCCCCAGCTTACTACGGGTTCAGCTTAAGGCATTCCGAGGTTATGACGCTTTTCAATTATATTCATCAGAAATCATTTCCAGGTCTACGACGCATGTCCCAGGGTTACACAGCTTACGAAGCGGACCTGACGTAGTAATGTGACTCCAAAAATGCAAAATAATCATTATTTGAAGGTTTTTTGTATGAAAAAATGCAATAAAAAGGCAGTTTACATAGTTTTAAATACACCCAAAAGCATTAAGAGTCAGGTTTTCTTAGGATTTTTGACAATTTTTCCGGCTTACAACGATTTTCGGCTTACGACGCATCTCAAGAACAGAACCCCAGTCGTAAGCCGGAACTGCCTGTACATCAATACATATATATGTGTATATTTAATATATATATTTATATATATATATATATATATATATATAATATATATGATTTATACAATATATATATATATATATATATATATATATATATATATATATATATATATATATGTAATGTTATACATTACATATATATTATATATATATATATATATATATATATATACTATATATATATATATATATATATATATACATATATAACACATATAATGACCTAAAAAAAAAATGTTTTCAATTCAACATTCATAAAAGGCACTTCAGAACTAGGGAATAAATGCTGCGATTATTTAAAGCAATAACCATAGTCAAGCAAAAGCATTTAAGCAATTGTTTAGCAGAGATTTCTTTAGATCATTGGTGATAAAACAAGAAGCAAAAAGAGTCATGGAATACTCGTCCTTGGAAAAATCATGCAGTCCAGAAGTGTCTTTCGTCAGACTTTGAACAAAAAAAAAAAAAAAAAAAAAAAAAAAAAAAAAAAAAAAAAAAAAAAAAAAAAAAAAAAAAAGAGAACAAAAATCTGAAAGAAAATTGTTTGAGCAAATGTAACACCAACACTGCAATATATTAGGCAACATGATCTAGATTCTTGACCACAGAGAACACTAAGTACTCACATTCAAAGAAAGTCCATCATTAGTCAAGAGACCCTTGAAGATGGAAAATTTGTCGCCTATAGCGTTAAAAATAAACATAATTCCAAGGAAAGTATATTACTGTATCTGGAAGACTTCTCCTCGGCCATTACTGAAAAATTCATCGGAACATATTTCGCTTTCGTGAAAAATGGATAAAATGCAACATATTCACTGTGTAGGATGTCAACATTGGTGTATGATACATTACGCACGGACTCGGCACTGTGAACTATGGAATGAAATGCAGAGCGACAAGACCAATGAAAGTTGTGAGACTAGATGGAAGGCCTTCCATCGTGTGAAAGCCGTATCCAAGACATCTTAGACTTAGACAGTAGTACATCAGTTGCAGAGACAACACCTATGTAACAAAACTTGGCGGGCAGTCCATCTTAGAGTTGCCAAAGCGGATAATAATTTGCCTCGATTTTCGTCTAGATAGCTTGCTTGAAGAGAGGTTAGGTTTCCCCTTTTCTCCAGATATATATAATCCACATGATACTAATGTTTCAGGAAAATGACGCCACAAACAAGTGCCGCGTCAAAGCTTGCAAATTAATAACCGCACTGGGCAACTCCAAATGCCGCCACTACCTGAAGAGCTCCTCTTCCGCCGTGGCCATGTTGTTGAAGTATTCGTACACAGACGTGTTGTTGGTGGTTGTGAAGTTTATCTTGGCTTGTCGAGCTAAGGCCTCCAGTGACTGGACAGGAGACTGCAGGAAAGGGGGAATGTTTGCTCAGTGACCTAACCAATCCATCCTACTGTAGTATCGGTAGTGGGTTCTGTTTTCGCTACACTGTTCATGGGTCCATGATGCATTTTGAGATAGTACTCTGTCTTCATCTGTAATGATATCCTCTCACGTGTTCCGTTTTCATAAAAAGCTAGTATGCAGTCGGTATTGTCGGATAACTTTCAGAAATTCTTCAATACAGACCATTTATGAGTACAACAGAAGAATGGTGAAATGAGGAAAGTGTCATTTCAGGACAAAAAAGGCATAAGTAAGGCAATTGCTACATATGTCTAATTTGTAAGGGCAGAAAGAGCGACTACACAGATATGACTAAACATAAACCATAAATTTGGGTAGGAAGAAAGAGTATTTTAATGATTAAACTAAATACTATTAGTAAGGGAAAAAAAAAAAAGGAGCGGAATAAGCAGAAGTTACCAGTTATGTACAATAGTAAGGGTAAGAGGACCACATAAACAGAAGTTACCAAATAATATGTACAATCTATAAGAAAAATGATGGAGTAAACAAACATCAGTCTATCCAACTGATTCTAATGCAGTCTCCTACACACCTAACACCAGTGCACCTATTAAACACGTCATTACCCACAGAAATATCTCATATCCTATTCTAGATGAACAAAAGCAAATTTC
>NC_061093.1:43707215-43727215 GCF_015104395.2 Macrobrachium nipponense
GAGGTAAAACTGCATAGAAAAAACTGCAACTGCCTTAGTCTAGGTCGCCGCGGAATAGTAATATAGATCTACAAAAAAAAAAAAAAAAAAAAAACCCTGAACTTAATAAAAGCAAACAAAGGCTATAGGAAACTGTTAATTTCCAAAGAAGAAGAACCGAAAGCAGGTACCTTTAGATACTTTTCGTTGAGTATTCTCCTAAAACTTACAAATCGCTAATAAAGTATGTAGATATGGGCATAAAGCTTTAAACCCAGCAAATGACCATCTCTAACTTGATCAACAGGCACTCTACTGTCCATCGACGACGTCCTCTTGTCTCCGTTCGTTCTCATGAAGACCCTTCTTTTTCTCGCCTCGCTATGGAACTCCCGTCTCTTGACCTGTTACTGGGTCAATGTGGCCATCTGGATCTGCCTGATCGGTTACTGATTTCCTTTACGTTGCTTACTGTGGTATCTTATCGACCATCCACAGATAAGGTAAGAAGCCGACCGTCTCTCTCAATATGCTTAGTTATTGACCAGTTTTATAATTAAAGTTGTATAAAGATTTCTAGGATATGCATCCCGTGATAGTTTTAAAGTTCTATCCCCTTTGAACTAAAAGGTCATGGCTTATTTAAATCTCAATTGCATTTTAATCATCGTTTTAAACTAGTCAACTGCATATTTATGATCACTAACTCTTGACAGTCGCTTGAAAACCAATTAAAATTTCTGTCCATTGCTACCAAGGATGAAATGGGAAGGGGGACGTCGCCCCCCAGCGGAGTGGGAAGTATTTACCAGTCTTCATTGAATCTGAATATGACAGCACAGAAATGCATTGACAGTCTGGACCTTGTACGCACCTTCATTCGAGGTAAGCTTGGCACTGGGCTCTTATTAAGGTAACTATACTGAAAATCCATCTCAATCTCTGCATATATGACAAATCCATCTCAAATCTCTGCATATATGACAAATCCATCTCAAATCTCTGCATATATGACAAATCCATCTTAACCTCCAGTATAGGATAAGCAAAAAAAAAAAAACAAAAAAAATTTATATAATAACCAGCCAGCTTGTGTTATGGGTCTGGATTAATTACATGGGATAACGACATTGTTTTATAGACTCCTTAAAAAGTTAATTTCAACCACCAAAGTTACCGAGAAATTTACTTTGTTTTTTATGTTTTACAGGATTTCTCTCTTTGTACAGGATTTCTCTCCTCATCGCCCAGAAGCGCTACACGACGAAAGAAGTCGCTTCTGCTTCTTCGCCGATAATGATAACTCCAAATCTATGCAGGTTGGAATGCAGAATTCAGGAGTACCGAAAAGATATGTTCCTGAGCTTCACCGTTAATCAGGAGTACGAAAAAGATATGTTCGTGAGCTTCGAAAAGATATGTTCGTGAGCTTCGAGAAGATATGTTCGTGAGCTTCACCGTTAACTATTCAAGTTGCCAGTTAGCTGTTTATTCAAATTTCCTGTCGCTGTGAAGAACAGCTTTTTCATCCCCGTACATTAGCAGTTTAAGACAAAATTGTCAAGTCCAAGGCAGAAGATTTTTATATTAACAATTAAATATATTAATGCTTTATTTTAAATTATTTTCATGTATTCATCAATGCTTTTAAAATTAGTTTTTATGGTGTTTCTAATTGTGTAAAATGAGTTACACCTCATTTGGATCATAATGTAACTGAAGTACAAATATTGGTGAAGTGTTTTAACTAATAATTTGCTCTTAAAGGAGTTTTTTTTCTTGTCCCAAGATGTGTAATCTAATTAGAGATGTTCTCATAAATAGAGATGTTTAAAACCTATTTTTATTTTTCCTCGTGGCCCCAAATTCATAGGGAGCATCGTAGAGGATACTAACTTCGGTACTCTTTAAATGCTGAATTCTGAAGGCTGCTTCGAACTCGCTTGATATATTATGTGGAGTAGTTTGATTTTTGTTTGTATGGTGCTTTTACATTGCATGGAACCAGTGGTTATTCAGCAACGGGACTACGGCTTTACGTGACTAACGAACCACGTCGAGAGTGGACTTCTATCACCAGAAATACACATCTCTCACTCCTCAATGTTATTCTCGAGAATCGGACTCGTGGTCACCGAGGAGTTGTTTGAATCTTTGCTAAAGAACATTGAACAGAATGTTAAACTGCTATTCCTTTCAGTCTACTTTCCACCCTCAACTAAAAACTTTTACTATAAATTTCAATTTAAAGTGCCGAATGACTTCACTGGTCCCAGTGCTTCCCCTTTGGACTAAATTCTGTATTCAATTCATACATGTATTATGATCGCAAGGCAACATGATAATCTTTTTAAATGGCAAGTTTTACCGTTTGAATTTGAAACAGAATTCCCTTTCATAAACATTACGAAAACTTGAGTCAAAAAGGGCATTACGATATATGTAAGCATTGCCAGCACCTGTTTATGCTTTCAGGTGTGAGAAAGGTTTACTAAAGCTATTGGAATACTGGATGTGAATATCTGCAGACCATCGTAAGATTACGGGATGGTATGTAATCGGGTACGCAAAAATACTACGATGTTACAACTATATGTTGGTAGCTAAGATCAACGTGAGTTTACCATATAATCTAATCGGGCCCACGTATGAAATACGCTAGTTAAAAGTATTTCGAAGTCGCCAATAGTGTGGAATAATCTGGAAGGAGCGAAGCACTACTCCTTAAGTCTCAAAAATACTTGAAATCCTTGGGGCAGAGATTAGTTTCTATACTAAAGTGAGAAATTTGTTCCAAAAGTAAGAGACTATATTCTAATAAAGTAGGTATTGTCGTGCTGTTACCAGCCACTGGGACATTGAGAGTCTACTAAACCAAGCTATCAAAATCTTGACGCAAGGTCTCTCTCAACACAAAGAATGCACCAGCTGCAACACGGTCCACAGATATACGATTCACCCCACACACGTGCATGCACACATACATACAACCCAATTCATTGAGACCCAAACACGAATGCCTCCTTGACGTATCAAAACAACTGCATTATTGTGAATCTCATTTTTATCAACGCTAGGTCGAGATTACAACGACGCCAAATGTATCCAAACGTGGTTCCCTAACTGTCATAAAACTAATGATTAAGAAATGGTTCGAGACTGATAACCTGAATGAATGGTGACTAAAAGTAAGCGCCCATTTCTCACTGACTGCATTACGTTCAACAGTCAAAAAAACAGGCGCGAGATTGGCGGTGAACGTAGCCAACATGAGAACCACGAATAGCCAGTAAGCTGCGACAAGCGTCCTGCCACTCAGGGCCTTTGGTGCTTCGCCACCTCCCTGGGGCGTGAAGGAAGTCAGGGCAAACCAGAAGCTCTCTTTCAGGGTGAACTTCCTGAAGAAAGAAAGTTAACTCGAGTGTAACAACTTGTATATCGGCTCGTTTGATCTCGCAAGCCCGTCTGCAAGAACCATTTATAACACACGCTGCTAACTGGGATGACGTCTGGGTACTAAAACAAATACAAACTCTTAAATTACGAACCAATTATAGACATCGTTGGGCTGTAATTTATAGACATTTATTCCAAGCTCAAAAGATAAGTTTCATCGCTTAACAAAATGTTTGCCGTCATAAGGCCTACTCATATCAACCCTGAAAACACGTGGTCTACATGAAATGTGTCTGATAAATCCACATACCTGCAGTTGGCGGGATAAAGGGGCAGCATTGTTCTGCGCCGAGTATGGGGAGTACCTGTCCAGGAGCATATCATGACCAGTGACACAACAAGGGCAGCCACGATGCTCACCCAAACTTCTGCCTTCAGGACCGTCATGAATTTGAACAGGCTTTCTTCTCGCTGGCTCTTCCGGATGACTACAATGAAGGATAGTAGGCAATTACATTACTTTAAAAATAGAGCTATCTCCCCTAGCAGGGGGTGAGCCAGCCAAGACGATGATCACTGTCACAATCTTAAACTGCCGTATTGTGTAGGAATTCAATGTCTGGTGAAATAAGTATAAGGTGCTTTATAAAGCACTTGACGTGCAATTTCGCTTATCAGCAGCGTGTCGAGATATTCATACAAATCGTTTTCATTTTTTTTTTTTTTTTTTTTACAATTTTTCAATTTTTTTTTTAATACATTAAGGGTGTCCCTTACCAATAACTCATGTCATCTACCACCACGTTCTCGGTCTTCTTCGCCTTAAATACCGAGTGTAAACATGCGCTTGCTATCTTTAACTTTTGTGCATAATTTTTTTTATACATACATACACTCATATAAACGATGGCAAGATCACCAGCTAAAGTTAAAAGGAAATGTTTACACTAGCAATACAATTCAATACTGATACAGTAACTTGCCTCTGGATTTTCCCGTAGGTCAAGACGCCTATAGACAATAAAAAGGATGGATCCTCACCTATTGAAATTCCAGATTGGTCGAAGTATGGCGCCACGAAGTCGATCACTTCCTCCCTCTCTGACGTCATCGTGAGTGGTGCCCCCAACGATGGATGTCTGTCAGCTAGAAGGAAGGGAAGGGAGGATGGAGGGGAAGTAAAGATTAGTTTTCTGAATCATTTACACAACTATACTAATGAACAAGATCAGCTAAAATTCTCCGGTTAGGAGAGGCACTTATGCAAATGAATAATAAAAAAAAAGTACTTTTTTGTTTTAGTGACCAGAAACATGATCAATTTCAGCACGAGTTACATATAATCCTCAGTGATAAGATGGAGCCACATTTTCGCTGTTATTTTATATAAACTTATGATAAAAATGTATATATAATTGTAGATGAGAGAGAGAGAAAGAGAGAGAGAGAAAAAAAGAGGAGAGAGACGAGAGAGAGAGGAGAAGGGAGGGAGAGAGAGAGAGAGAGGGGTGGGGGGCACCAACCACCAAGGTCCATTCTTTGGACCTTGCAACCACTACCACCTTCTTCCACTACCACTATGATTATTAGAGCAAACATTTTCAAACTAATTAATATAATTCCATAAAACTCATTAATTATATTTCCATTTTCATTCACTGTTATCATAACGCTGAACGAGTCTGTGGGTTCCAGTGCTTGGCTTTATTTCCTATTTTACATATTCCCCGTAGGGGGGGTAGTGCTGTCAGTGCACCTCCTGCAGTGGCAATGTAGGCATTATTAAGGTTCTTTGCAGCGTCCCCCTTCGGCCCCTAGCTACAACTAATTTCATTCCTTTTTAAGGTACCTCCGTTCACATTCTCTTTCTGCCACATTACTGTCCAACCTTTCCTAACAATGGTTTCATAGTGCAACTACTTTGAGGTTTTCTCCTGTTACACCATTCAAACCTTTTAGTGGCCCCCAGTGCTTTGGCATAATGCCAAAAAAATCTATATGAATAAAATTCAATCACATACTCCCTTCTATTCCACTACCAAATTTGTTTTGGTCACGTGTTTACCATAGACTT
Organism: Macrobrachium nipponense; assembly: GCF_015104395.2. NCBI lineage: Eukaryota > Metazoa > Arthropoda > Malacostraca > Decapoda > Palaemonidae > Macrobrachium > Macrobrachium nipponense. Next base: position 43,712,665 of record NC_061093.1, read on the forward strand.
ACATTGCCAATAACTATAAGGCAGTCCCCGGCTTATGACAGGTTCAGCTTACGACGTTCCGAGGTTACGACACTTTTCAATTATATTCATCAGAAATTATGTTCAGGTTTATGACTCACATTCCAGGGTTATGCCGCTTATAAATATGAAAGAAATATGACTCCAAAAATGCAAAATAATAAATATTTTAAGGCTTTTTGATGAAAAAAAAAAATGCAATAGAAATTCTTCTTTTTTTACTAGGTTTTTAATACACCCAAAGCATTAAAAGTAAGATTTCTTTGGGATTTATGACGATTTTCCGGCTTAGGACGATTTTCAGCTTACGACGCTATCTCAAGAACGGAACCCCTGTCATAAGCCAGGGATTGCCTGCACTCCCTTCATCAACCACTGTAAGCAGAGACTCACCCCTTTGGCCAGGTCTCCCACGAGACCATTCCAGGACCCATTCTTCTGCCTGGCAACCGTACTGCCCATCCTCGAGGAGAACGAACTGGAAGTCGAAACTCCATGCTGCCGGCCAGACGCTTGGTCAGAGACATGCAGTAGCCTTCGAATTCGTCTGGCAACCCACCCTCTTTCTTGTAGAGCCACGGGTGGGCCTGGTGGAAGGCAGAAAAGGTTACATTTATGGGCTTGTTTGGACAGGCGCAAAAGCCAGAGCTCGCTCGAGCCCAGCTTAATATCACAGTTAAAAGATTCTCTAACGAAGATGTTAAGTGACTGCTCTGCGGATGAATATACTTCATAACAACGAAAGTCAATGCAATTGTAGGAATATTTGCTAAAATCAGGAAATTTTAAATTAAATTGGTTAATTAACGAAATAAATAATGGTTAAATTGAGATTCTCGAACATGTATAAAAACAGCTTCTCCCCGGCCCATATCAACGATAAAAAAAAAAAACCGGGACCGCACCATCTGACTCACAGTACATCAACAGAGCGCTATAGTCAACTCACCAGAACAGCGCCGATCTTAAAAAAACCTTCGAATGGCGAGTTCTTATAGTCGGGATTAAATCCAACTTGCCGAGCGTGCTCCAGCTGCGATTTCCGTCTTGCTGGAACTGTTGATTGCTGTCAGAGAGAACTCCAGTTGCGGCACAACCTGCTTCTTTTCGGTGTTTCCATTCCACGTTAGACCAAGAGCCGACTTCCTGTTGTGAACGATCGAGAAAGGGTCAGGTGAACCTTCAGGAATTTTAGTGAATAAAGTCCAAAACGACGTTGTGCGAATCTATGAAAAATAATTGCACAAAAGAAAAATGTCTAAGGGTTTGTTACCAACCTAATATGCAGCTTTATCGTTATACGTACTGAGTAAATGGTGTCACACTTATCATTATACGTACTGAGTAAACGGTGTCACACAAAAGTTACTGAAATATTGATCTAAAATACGACCTTTAAACAAGACGTTGCCCTGTTCGAAATGATGAAACTGTAATAAGCAGCAAGTATCAAGATAAGCATTGAAGAATTAAAACAAATGTTTTATTCTGAGCGAAAAAAATATTGAAAACAAAACTTGTAGAATCCTTTCCGCCTCAATTTCTCTTTTGGTTCAACCTCATCTGACAGTATAATGTATAAATCATTCTTGTTTGTTTTGTTTGTATGGTGTTTTTACGTTGTAAGGAACCAGTGGTTATTCAGCAACGGGACCAACGGCTTTACGTGACTTCCGAACCACGTAGAGAGTGAACTTCTATCACCAGAAATACACGTCTCTCACTACTCAGTGGAATGCCCCGAGAATAGAAACTCGCGGCTATCGAGATGGACACACAACACCCATACCGAGCACGCCACTGAGGCTCTTTTATAAATCATTCTGGAATACTTTATCACCCTCGAACGGGGATACCAATATTCAGCACAGAGTGGTTTCACTAGTTCTGATCTGCGTCAGTGTCTTTTGTGAAAACCATCATCAGGTGCAGATTGGTGTAATAGTTTTTTCTGGTAATATATCCAGAGATAAAAAGAACTTGTTACTTTACATGTGTCAGGTCCTAAACATTAAGTACTACGTCAGGTATAATCAATCAAATACTATAAACAAAAACTTTTTTCTAAGAAACTGTCCATTTTAGTGATTATGACCAAAACAACAACAACAACAACAACAAATAATATCATCATCATCATCATCATCATCATCATCATCAATCATCATCATCATCATAATATGCTGGAAGAAGACCTTCATTAATTCAGGTTTTATTGAAAAAATGGCTATTTCAGTCGCGTATATTTTTTTTTATAGAAGTTTCTCTATTCTTATTGCTGACTTTTCTTCTGTACTCAAGTTTGGCGTTTATAGCCAACTTGAGTACAGACGAAAAGTCAGTAATAAGGAGAATAGAGAAAACTTCTATGCAAAAATAAACGCGGCTGGAATAGCCATTATTTTCAACAAACTAATAATAACAATAATACTTAAGACTCAAGAGACAAAACTTGAGATATGACAATCCCCTTCACCACCAGCGAGTATTCCTGGCGCAGAGGCCATAAATTAGGGCAGAGCTAATGAATATTCCAGCAAAACACTTCATTTGCCACTCGCTTCTCAAGAATTCGTCCTATATTGTCCAGCGGGCAGTTGATAGAGACCATGGTAGGAGTGACTACCAAAGGGGTCTTCAATGATGGATGCAACACGCTTATTTTGGCGAGAAAAAACGCCCCCGACGAATCAATACTCATTTCCTTTGACAGTGATGTTTCTCGCCTTACTGGGTTATCCAGCGTGATACTACCTAATAGCTTCTATATTTAAAAAGGAGGAATGGCTCTAACTATTCCATATTTCTATGTTCGTTTGTTTGTATGATGTTTTTACGTTGCATGGAACCAGTGGCTATTCAGCGGAACGGAACCAACGGCTTTAGTGACTTCCGAACCACGTCGAGCGTGAACTTCTATCACCAGAAATATACACTCTCACCCCTCAGTGGAATGCCCTGGAATCGAACTCAGGCCTCCGAGGGTCAAAAAGTATTACTAATCTGAATATCGACAGTGATAATAAAGTTAACGCAAATGTACACAACAATACTGAAAAATTATATTGCGCGCCCACGCACCTCTTTAGCGGAAGAAAACAACACAATTTTATCAAAAAGTAACTGGTATCGAACTCGAATTAATCAAAAATATATTTGTTTGAACATGAAGAATTTGTTTGGGAGTAATCCCCCCAAAAAATAAAACTCAGTACAATATATAAATCATAAGTAGATCTCACCTTGATTGTAATCATAAAACTAATTACAATTTGATGGCGACGTAAATAATCGTGGCAATGAATAAAAGAAATAAAATTATTATAACCCAGTAATATAATAAAAATCATAGTAAATTGTCCGTAACAATAAAAATGATAACAGTAGAATAATATTAATAAAATTATTGAAAACATCACAGAGTCCGAATATTTACAGCAAAATTGATTTTTGCACAAGCATTAAGCTACAAATGTCGTTTTAATATCCAATTCGCTCTGCCTCCGAAGTAATTAGTATATCTTAGTTTTACCAGACCACTGAGCTGATCAACAGCTCTCCTAGGGCTGGCCCGACGGATTAGATATTTTGATGTGGCTAGGAACCAATTGGTCACCTAGCAACGGGACCTACAGCTTATTGTGGGATCCGAATCACATTATATCGAGAAATGAAATTCTATCACCAGAAATAAATTCCTCTGATTCCGCGTTGGCCGAGCCGAGAATCGAACTTCAGGCCACTCATCCAAAGAGGAACTGCCTCCGAAGTAAGATATCAATATATGTATAAGTAAACCGCAGAGGAATTTTTTTAGCTGATACGTTCGTCTCATGGGCTCGAACCACCGAACACGAGTGACGCCTTAGAGTAAGACTTTCCGGCTATCAAAGACAAGTTATAAATTGATACGAATCTCTTGTACAAATCCCCCGTTCCGAAGTAGAGCGCATTGGATGTTAAACGACATTTGTAGCTGAATGCTCATATATATATATATATAAAGAATAAATGCAACAGGTCCTGTCCCTCGCTAAAAACTGGTCAGCTTACTTGTCGCAAAGCGCTGTAGAAAGCGTCGGTTGCAGGAGGAGTGGAAGGGGCCTGATCGCAGGTCCCGGAAATGTCCTTGGCGCCAGAAGTCTTCAGAAGCCTGCGCCAGTTTGCTCATGGGACACCTCGACCAACTGTTTCGCTATCTTCAAGAAAAAAAAAAAAAAAAAAAAGAGGAGAAGCTGTTTGAATAACTTAGTTTCCTTTTGAATTATTCTTATTTTGTCTACCAGCTTTTTAAAACGTTATAATTTATACCATGAGATTTTAACAACCGTACTAATAATTTTTTTTATGGCGTTTTATGCAAATAGAAATATCGTTTTTGACCTATCCATTAACTCATTAAACTTGTCATCTTTTCATTTCTAATGACTGATCTCTTTCATTATTTATTTCCTACATGATCTTCCGTAACTTCTTTCACTGGAAGGTGAATTTCAAGTCAATGACTTTTGTAAGCGTCTTCCATAAGAATAGAGTTTTAATAATAATAATAATAAAATAAAATAATAATAATGTATATTCCAATAAAAAATGGCTCGTATTCAGGGAAAAATGTTGACGTGCTAAGAACATGAAGAGCGCATTTGAACTTCTTCAGGAAATATGAGAATCATTTACACAGAGCAGAATGGAATATAGAATATATAATTTAGGTCGAAGGCCAAGAGCTGGACCTGTGAGGTGATTCAGAGCTGAAAGGAAAAATTGAGAGTAGCAAGGTTACAAGGATGTAAAACAGGAGGGAAAACCTCGCAATGACAGAGAAACAATTTTCAGGAGAGGGTGGGGGGAAAGTAAGGCGGAAGAAAGAATATGAAAGGAGGTACAGCAAAAGGAATGAAAAGGGTTGCAGCTAAGGGACCGAAGGGGACGCTGCAAAGAAACTTGCATGAAGTTCAATTACGGCAATCAGTTCAAAGGTAGTATACTCTGTATTTTTCCATCTGACCTGCCACCTGCGGTGTTTGCGCATGTAACACGCGTCCCGGGCTTTAGATAGTTACGTTATGTGTAAGTTTTAGGTAAATAAAAGGATATCTGGGTGTACACTTTCAACTGGAAAAGTGTTTTAATAATGTACTGTATGCGAATTACACCGTTAATATTCGAAATAGGGAATTGTTATTATTGTTGAATGTAAGCTGAATGTATCTATCTAAAGCTCGGGACGCAGTGTTACCATATGCAAATACCACAGGCTGGGTGGACAGATGGAAAAAACCGAGTATACTTTACTTACATTTAAAGTGGCACAGGCGCAATCTAGAGGTACATCGCGGACGGTACAGCACACTTTTTTCTGTGGGTGCAATTAACGTAACGGCCGTTTGTACCGGTTACCATACTCAGGCTGCAAAATAAACAAATAAATAAATGGGGGAATTATTGTAATAGTTATGGATGTGACGAAATTTTCAAAAATGAAAAAGCGGTTCTCAACGTACGCCTGGGCAAAAGCAAATCAGGACTTATAAAGGTAAAGGACTATACAAAAAAAGGGAGAAAAAAAAGGGAGAACGTGAAGATTATTTTTTCCTGGTTCAAAATCACAGCTTTCAGAAACACAAGGTTCTGAAAGGAGAAATGTGAGGTAAACATTACTTCGGAAAATGAAAACATTCAGGGAAGGGCATTGTAAATGTTAAAATCGGTTAATTTACATTTTCTACGAGAGCAGATACAAAAATTACACGAAAAATAATGTTCTGGGTGGATCTTACGAGGACATTATCCTCTGGAAAGCCCCTGCCTGCAAAAACCAATTTTTTTTTTAATGTCAATGGCGAAAACATCTCCAGCCACTGAAACTCAAATTTAGATTAAAAAAAATCATTCCCAATGTAAAAACCTGTAACTGCAAATGGAAAGCCTGAAAACTTATACTTGCAAAAAACAAAAACGCATAAAAATTTGGGTCAGTATCAGGAAAGGGAGAAACATTTCGAATGGGCTAAGAAGCCATTCAATTACACTGTTATTATAGAGAGGAAACTGAGCTGGCAAAAGTTCATCAACTAAATGCGTAATTATTCAGAGTCTCACTTTTTATATTAGTCAATCTCTGGAAAGGGGAAGGGTAACAACATTAACTATGAATGAACCGTATATCCAACAATCACTCTCTCTCTCTCTCTCTCTCTAATACACACACACACACACCACACACACACACACACACACACACACACACACACACCACACATATATATATATATTATATATATATATATATATATAATATATAATATATATATATATATATATATATATATATAATATATATATATATATATATATATATATATAATATATATATATATAAAGTGTGTGTTGTAAACGAAATCTAAAACTCTCAGACGCGTGATGCCTTCGACGCTGTCTTCAAATAGCATTAATGACTTGGCAAATTCATGGAAGGTTCACAGCCCTACTTAGGTGACAACAGCAGTCAAAGAGACCAATTCCTTAGCGCACACCTCCCCGTCCTGCATCGATCCGTGAGCCAGAACATCTTCATGAATAAAACAAAAGGTACGCAAGGGCTATTGTTTGCTGGCCGGGCCATCGTACGGTCAGAGGGGAGACTGTCAATTAACAGCCCCTTATCTAATCAAAACGCCCTACTATATTTGGGTTGGACAATGAACGCGTACGCTACGTCCTTGAATCGAAAGTTAACGCTTTATAAGTCGTTAAATTCTATTGGCTCTAAGGAAAAATGAAGCACTGTTAGTAACTCTTAATATCAAATGCGTAGCTACGTCCATAACTAAGTAGGAAAATCTTTGTCCTCATCATTTTTACATAAAGTATATCTTAGTTAAACCAGACCACTGAGCTGAATAACAACACTCTTACGGCTGACCCGAAGGATTAGATATTTTTACGTGTCTAGGAACCAATTGGTTACCTAGCAACGGGACCTACAAACTTATAGTGGGATCCGAAACAACATTATATCGAGAAACTACTAATCACCAGAGATCAATTCCTCCGATTCCATGTTGGCAGAGCGGAGAATCGAACTCCGGACACCGTATCAGTGCGAGCATGTAAACCACTCGTCCAACGAAGAACTCCAACATTTTACTATCATCATACGGACAATCCTCTCCACCTCATGAGATATTAGGTAAGCAAGTCGAGTCAGTTACCGTCATGTGTCGCAAAAACTCACGCTTTTCCTTCACCTACGTGTAATGTGGACGATTAAACATAGAGTCACCGTTTCCTCATAGCTATTATGGATACAAAACGAGTGCGCTGATAGTGAGAGTCGCATGTGTCGATTTGTGGACAATTTTTCGAAAATCCATTATTCGAAAGGCAATTGTTCGAAAAGTTTTTTTTTTTAACCAAATATTCGAAAATAATAGTTCGAATGTGTAATTGTTCGAATATACAATTGTCGAAACACAAATATTTCGAATAAGCAGTTTTTCGAAGGGAGTATTATTCGAACCTATAACTTACTTTATCTGACCATATAGGAGAATAGGATTAATGTTAATAAACGATTAATTTAGTTTAAATTTATTAAAGTTTTCTTAACATATCTTTGCACAATTTATTTTTTTTCAGAACAATCTATTACCGGAAGTAATTTAGGTGAAAATAACTCTTCTACTAAATTTTCTAAAGTTTCAATAACTCTTTCTTCTGGATAAATGCCAATGCTAATAGCATTAGAATTTTGACTGAAAACTCTCTTCTTCCTGACTGAGTCAAAAAGAAGAAAACCTTCATTTTTGAAAGTCTTTATATACTAGTCGACTGAGAATACTATATACATCCTCCCCTGGATTGGGCGTAGATAGTCCACGATTTTCTTTAGAGCGAACCCTTCTATTGAGCGCTTAGTTACTGTTGACAGTTGGCAATCCTTGAGCTGCAGATTCGCTAAGATCGGAAGGTGCTTTTGCAATTATATAATGAGGGGAGTCACTGACCTTTTGCGTCGTCGTTCACTTTTTCAACAGATCTCTGCACCTCTACGCCACTTGGATCACCTGCGTGATTAAGTTCTTTAGAAACGGTATTACTGTTGTAGCGCGACATTTACAGTCATTTACAAATTTTATCTTGCATTTGCTTGTCTTTAACAAATAAATGTCCATTCACTAATAACATGGGCTTTCCTTTTTTTTTTTTTTACGAACTCAGCCATGATAGAGTTTAAGAGCTTCTCTACTAAATAGGAAACCGTCCAAAATAACAATGGGAACTTTAAGGTTTTAAAGATTTGTTAACGGTTTACTTTGATGTTAATTTATTTTTTATTTAAGGTAACTAAAATACAAAGAATGCGATTGAGTTGTTTCTCGAATAACAACAATTTAAGACTTTGAGAGAGAGGAGAGAGAGAGAGAGAGAGAGAGAGAGAGAGAGAGAGAGAGAGAGAGAGAGAGAGAGTGCGAACATACAAAATTTGCCGTTGGCTTTTTTTTCAACAAGTCAACGTTACTTATGGATTCGAACAATATTCATTCCGAAAAAACCTGCTTATTCGAATATTTTGTTTTTCGATCAATTGTAAATTCGAACAATTACACATTCGAACTATTGTTTTCGAATATTTAGTTTTGGAAAAAAAACTTTTCGAAAAAATTGTCCGCACACGCATGTGTCAGATAATCGACTGGTTACTCGTTGAATTAAGAGTAGTGATGGATTTGTACATTTGGACAGGTGGTAATTTTAGAGAGCACGCGTTTACTTGAACACACAAGCACACATATCTATCTACAATATAATATACATAAATATATATAAAACAAATATAATATACACTATATATAAATATATATATATATATAATATATATATATATCGATAGATATATATATATATATATATATATATATATGTATATAGGTATAAACCACGAAGGAAAGATAAACAACGGAGTTTCTGCAAGATCTTTCGACTCGACATCCTTTGTCTGCTAAGTAAAGGACGTCGAGTCGAAATATCTTGCAGAAACTCCGTTGTTTATCTTTCCTTCGTGGTTATGCCTTTATTTATGGATTTATCACGTTCCAAACTTTCTTGATTCAGTTTTATATATATATATATATATATATATATAAATATATATATATATATATATATATATATATATATATATATATATAAGACGGTGACCTAGACTCTCGGAGTATCTAACCCTTTTGCATTTACTTACCCAAACACCTTAGCCAAATCCCTGATTAACGTCCAACAAAAGACATCCCCCAAGGACACAGGTGTTTACAAAATCCCATGCCTGGACTGTGACAATCTTACATCGGATTTACTGGAAAATCACTTCCCCAGAGATTAACACAACATAAACGGTCAGTTAGGTATGGACAACAGAACTCAGCCATTTTCAACCAATATAAATGAACATAATCACAGAATGAATTGGAATTTGTCATGTATAATCTATAGTAGCAAATGCCAGGTACAAGAGTCAGATGATGGAATCGGCCTTGATTAAACAGAGACAGGTAATGAACATCTCAAAGGGCGCATGGGATTCAGATGTCATTGACAAAGTTTTCATTCAACCAACACTTAATAGGATTAAAGGAAGATTATCAGTGGAAGTTACCTAAATTGGCTTACCTGTGGATGGATCTCTTGGTATAAATACCACTTTTCTGTAACTTTTCTCATCATCTACCTGCAGAGGGAGACAGCAGTCTCTGAAATATAGTATTTTCTTTCTATATTTTGGCATCTTCATGGGCTTCCTTTTTTAGATGGAATTCTGTTGTAACAGAACATTTTCACCAGCATATATATACATATATATATATATATATATATATATATATATATATATATATATATATATATATATATATATATATATATATCCTCAGCAAAACCTCCAGACATGTGAGTTCAAATCCGCCACAACAGTTAAGGTACTACTTCGGTTTTTACCCTTGAACATGAATCAAGGTATAGAGATAGGAATGAAGTGCTTGCAGCTTGGGGCCGAAGGGACGCCGCAAAGAACCTTAAGCATTCCCTACAGTGCGCCGCGTGAGGTGCATTAACAGTACTACCCACCTACGGGGCCCAATGGCTAATTTGTACTTGACACATGACCTTTAAGCATAACCTCGACCTCCATCTGTAAATTGGCTCCAGCAGTGAAGTTTACTGTGCATACCAAATTTTGAGAGTATCTTATATCTAAAGGTTTATTGCTAAGGTTACATTCCTATTTGACCTTTGACCTCTAATTGTGACCTTTGACCTCTAGTAGTGAAGTTTAATGTGCATTCCAAATCTTGAGAGTCTATCTTATATCTATAGGTTTATTGCTAAGATTACATTCCTATTGACCTTTTGTCCTCTTATTGTGACCTTGACATTGGCATCAATCAGGAGAATGCAAGACAAAAATGAAATCTCTATCTCGTATAATTAAAAAAAAACCATGATAATGACTACATCCCTATTTAACCTTTGACTGCTGGGTAAGACACTAACAGATGAATCTCTATCACCCACAGATGATGTACATCAAACGTAAAGTCGTTGCTTGCAAAGATATCAAAATCATGGTGCTTAATAAATTTTATCGTTCATGGACAGGGAGAAATACAGAGGGCCCAACAGACAGACGGCCAGAGAAGTCAATTACTTGATTGCCTCTGAGGGCTGAACTGAAGGCATAAAAAGTACGCAATAACTGGTACTTACTCCAACACTCCTGGTTTGACATCAGTAGCTACCAAAGTCCATCTGGAATCTCTGGAGACCAACTGGTTTTTCACAGCCTACACGAAAAAATAGCATAATAATAACAAATGGTTAAGAGAAATGAGCCGTAAGACATCGGTTTATACCAAGGGAAGTACCAAGAAATAATGTAGGGAAAACAAATTTTCTACAAATTTAAGGTATATTTTTGTTTTATCTATCAACTAAGCAGCGACATATTAAAATAGACAGGTATAAGCCCTTTTTTAAGAGGGGGGATTTTTGCATTTCCGTGGCAGGTTTCTGGAACATATTCCCACGTAAAAGTGGGAGCTGTGTGTGGCTACTGGCACATTACGAATAACACGAAACTACTGTCTATTTTGCTTTGCTGAATCCCAATCTAAGACTAAGAAACAGAGGCTATAGACGACAGTTTCCACTCACTTTGCTGAAGAGCATATTGAGTTCGCTGGTTGAGCCGATGATGACGTAATAGGAGGGGGCGGGTCGCATTTTCTTAAGGGTATCTGTGCTGTTGGTTTCAATGCCATGAAGGACGATCACGCGGATGACGGACCCCTCCACCAGGTAATACAGGGCTTGGTCCAGCTCTGCAACGAAGGCAAGCGATCAAACTGAAGGATAAAACTGCAATTCTATCAGATTGGAAAGTATTCCCAAAATGGTGTTAAAACCTGAATGAAAATGACCTAATGGAAGGATTTCGTATCAAGTATCATGTGTATTTCAAAATTTCCAGTTTTAGTGGACCTATTCCCGCCCCACATATTCATTGGTAAAAAAATAATATAAAAAATTATTAAAAGTTATACTACCTTAATTTTACCAATACTATAAAGAAACATCTCTGAATCTAGTTTTTTATACAAGAAAGCTTTCGTAAAAAAAATGAACATCAGTCAGGACAAATATAAACCAAGGCTACTGATTTAAAAAGATGTTAAACGTTTAAATCTAAAGGAAAGAAGCAGATTCCGACGATATGTGTTCCTTGACGTGAATAGACAATAGAAAATAGGCAACGTACCTAGACAATGCCTGTTTCGCAACACTGTATTCAGGAGGAATTAGCAAAACCTGTTTTCGCTATTATTCCTTCCAAGATGATTTCACAAAAACTCTTTAATCAATTAATCGTTTTACTTGGATAAAAAAAAACGGGCGGTTGTTTGGAAAATACAACACAAAACAAATAACTAAAAAGACACAGAAAACTATACATTTCAATATATTTCGAATTGTTCTGATGGAAAAAAAAAAAAATGGCAGTACCAGTGAAATAATTATTGTAAACAAGGTCTTTTCAATTCGTCTTACTATTGAACTGGCCACTGTGCTACATAATCCGGATAAACAAAAAGGAGAGGCATTACTTCAGAATTTAGTCACTCTTTATTCTACCATTCCTCTTATCCAGATTATGTATACATTGGCCAGCTCTTGGCAGATAATCAGCCTCGAAGAAAAGGGAATATAGTCGGAAGAATGGAAAAGACCTGGCATAAAACCCTTATTTCACCCGATGGTGCCATCCTTCTCAACAGGACATGTTCGCAAGAGGATCTATATCTGCTTCCTTCAAATATTCCGTGTTGCCTATACAGTGAGATCACTACTCACGATCTTCAGAGCCGAAGATGAGCGCAGCATCGGTGGCATTGCGACTCTGAAGGAAGGCGTCGACGGCCGACATCCACTGGTAGTTGGAGATCTGGACCCTCACGTAAGGAACGCCGTGGGCGGCCGCGTGATCCCGCCCGAACATCCAGCCTCCAGCGGCTAAGTCCAGCACCACGGCCGCCCCGTTGTAGAGGGCGGAACAGACTGTAAAATGCAACTTGATTGTTTACACGCGGAAACAGAGAATGAAAATAAGTCGAACCAATGAGAATATGCTGGAAAATCAGCGTTAAATTGTTCACTTAGTACTATAAGTAGATTCACATCAGCCGTGCACCTGATGTCTAGGCCTGTCCCTAATGACGCTCCTGCTTGGCTGTTGATAAGCCAATCACAGGGTTGGAAACTCACTTTCTCTAGAGAGTTCACATAGGCAGGATGTATGTTCCACCTCTCCTGAGGGATACTTTTGATAGACGTATTCTCTCGGGAGAGGTGGAACATATACCCTCCGCCAATGTGAACTCTCTCGAGATAGACCGGGAGTTTCCAACCCTATGACCGGCTTATCAAACAGAACAATCAGGAGCGTCGTGTAAGGGACAGGCCTAGACATCAGATGCACGGCTGATGTGAATCTCTGAGGAAAGGAAAGAAACTTGACCTGTTAACCGTTAAGATGTGGAGTCCCTATTACCTAGATGTAGACGTAAAGGAATGAAATGGAGAAATTAAAATAGTGAAAAAAAAAATGTTGGTTTTGGAAAAAAAATTTGACAAACCTACGTAGAGATTCTTCATGGTTTCTATGGTTACAAGTTTATTGTTGATAGAATAGTTCCGAATTGTTCATAATCTATTGTGCTATGGTTTATCAAATTTCCTTCGATACATTTTCTTAAAATTAGTTAATGAATTTTAAATTTATCACCTCGTGCACGAATAAGGCTTACAAATGGACGAATAGCACAGTTTCTGAAACAATAGGGTGAACAAATATCGCAGGAAAAATATTACTCTTATGTGGGCAAAAAAATTCTTTTGAGTAAAAAAAAAAATAAAATAAAATAAACAAATAAAAAATGCTTCAAACCCGCCCATTTCATCAACATGATTATTCTTTCAAGGGCGTAAACATCACCAAAAATAATTTTGAGACTGAACTTGCAGGGTTTTGACAAATAGACTCCAAAAATACCTGCCATTTTTACATATCAAACATTAGCATCACGAACTACTTTGTACTTAACAAAACAAGATAATGCGTTTATTTAGTTCTCAGTAGAGTATGGGTTTTCCTTAATTGTCGTATGAAACTAATACTCATTATGCTCACACATACTTATACAAAGGAAAGTTTACCCCGAACAGAATGTATGCATGAATAAGTAAAACTTTAACCACAGCCCGGCGTTGGCCTGGCCTATATTGTTGCCAGATGCACGAGTATGGCTATCTTTAACCCATGATCTGCTTTAAACCTAAATAAAATATAAAAATACTGAGGGTAGAGGGCTAAAATTTGGTGTTTGATCATGGGAGGGTGGATGATCAACATGCCATTCTGCAGCCCTCTAGGCTCGGAAGTTTTTTAAGATCTGAGGGCGGACTGAAAAAGTGCGGACAAAAAAGTGCAAACGGGCAGACAAAGCTATTAATATTTTTCTTTTCAAATAAATAAATAAATAAATAAATAAATAAATAATAAAATAAAAAGACGAGGAACTTACACTGGCCTTCGCTGGTCTCCTCATCCTCGAGGGAGAGTGAGACGAGAGACTGTTTCAGGCTGAGGCCCGTTTTCTTTTGGGCGTCGGACACAGACTGCTGCACCCAGCCTGCTCCTTCCTTCAGTGAGGCATCTATGACGGTCACTGAGGGTGAAAAAAATAATAATAATCACTTGTATGGAAAATTTAATAATATAATAATACTAATAATTTTGCACTGTAGCATTCATATTGTAGGAGCGAATGAGGTTTTCCTCTCAAATGCTGATCTGTCTTATCGTCATCATTGTCTACGGGATTCTCAACCTTAGGCTTAGCTTGTTTGTTTGTTTGTTTACGTGGTGTTTTTACGTTGCAAGGAATCAATGGATATTCAGCAACGGGACCAACGGCTTTAC
>NC_061093.1:43732215-43747215 GCF_015104395.2 Macrobrachium nipponense
AGTTGCTGGAATACTTGACCATGAAGATAAAAGAAGTAAATGTGGAAAAGCGGAGGACTATACTCGGTTTTTTTCCATCTGTCCACCCGCCTGTGCTGTTTACGTATGGTAACACTGCGTCGCGGACTTTAGATAGTTCCATTCAGCTTACAAATCAACAATTATAATAATATCCTATTTCGAATATTAACGGTGTCATTTGCATACGGTAAATTATTAAAACACTTTTCAGTTCCAAATGTACACCCAGATATCCTTTATCCACCTAAAACTTTCACATAGCGTAACTATCGAAAGCCCGGGACGCAGTGTTACCATACGCAAACACCACAGGCGGGTGGACAGATGGAAAAAAACAAAAAACAGCTCGCAAAGGACCAGAGACGTGAACGGCAAATGCATGTAAGTGGCGCAAAACAGGGGAAGAGGGTTGCGTAAGTCTGCGAACTCTGTGGAATTGGCAAAAGGCAAAAAGGAATAGAACATCCAACATTCTTGATTATGAAAACAGGGAATGTTACAAGAACCACGGGGGGGGGGGGGGGGGGGGAATGGAGGGGGGGGGGGGGGGGTGGGGGGGGGGGGGGGGGGGGGGGGGGGGGGGGGGGGGGGGGGGGGGGGTTGGCTCAACCTACGACAAAGCTGACAGCATTGGCGATGAGGCAACAATTGGGAAAGCAAGTCCCTGGACCCACCTGAGAGGAACAAGAGCGTTTTTAACAATGGTTATCAGGTGGTAAATGAATCAATTAGGAGCATGCAACACACACACACACACGTACATACACGACAATACCTGACGGAACAGAAAGTAATGCTGCTTGAGACTTGAAAGATAATAATAATCTCAAATAAATAAGAGACAGAAAAGTGCAGTAAAACAACTAATAAATTGGGTGATAATATTAGGGAGACAATAATCTAACTTATTACAGACGTCATTGCGCAATTGGTCTTCAGGTGAATATATTTATATACTATATATATATATATATATATATATATATATATATATATATATATATATATATATATATATATGTGTGTGTGTGTATGATGTATGTTTTGTGCTCCTACATGTCAGTTCCTTGAGGTGTATATCACATTTATAAGTTCCTGTACAAGAAATACATATTTTAACTACACAAGGATTTTACATCATTGTGGATTGTATCCCCATATATATATATATATATATATATACAAAGGTTTTTTTTGCCACGAAGGAAAAATGAAAAAGCGAGATAACTGAGTACTTTCGGTCCTCAGTAAAGAGTCCGAATAGGACCGAAAGTACTCGGCTATCTCGCTTTTTTCATTTTTTCCATTCGTGGCAAAAAAACCTTTATTTATACATAGCATCACGTTTTATATACTTCGTGATCAAGTTATTCATATATATATATATATATATATATATATATATATATATATATATATATATATATATATATGTAAGGCCTAGGGTTTTTGATTAATAATATATTGTCTGTGTGTTCTCTGTGACCTATGGATGTGGAGAACAGTGCAGAGGTAACGACCCGAGAGTAGCTGATAATAGATTCTAGGGTGGCGTGAGATAAAAATGCTTAGTTCGAAAAGTCAATGCACGACAGTTTTATGAACTCTTCTCAAGTGCCTTTGTGAAACTGGATGCAACTAGTGTTGCGAGGCGCTAACGAACTGTGTGTTCGTATGTGCGTGTGTGCCTCTTCCCTTTAAGAGTGTCATACCCAAGCCTATGGGAGGATTTTTGACAGAGGGCTTCAACTCACAGGCAGATGCCGTGGCATTCGCCGGGAAGTTTTTTTATTAAGTGTTTATAGTGATCCGGCTGTTTGGGTGAGTGTTGAGTTACTTTAGCCAAAGGGATGGCTTGTTTGATATCTTGTGAGATGTTCCATTTATTTTATTAACTTTGGTCTTCAAACTTATGTTTGCTAACGAGTGTGTTTCTCGTGTCTTTGAAACAGACGGTTCTGGAATGCCGGGGACAAAGAATTCCCAAGAGGGGTGTAGACTTTTTTTGGTGACTAGACAATGTACTGTTTCGGGGTTTGGGGTTTTTGGGGTTAGTCTGTAAGACTGGATTACTTGATTGATTGATTTATTTATTCGTTGTTAATAAACGTTAATGTTATGACGCAACTCTCTCATTTTCATTACCTGTTAGAATGGAGAGAGAGAGAGAGAGAGAGAGAGAGAGAGAGAGAGAGAGAGAGAGAGAGAGGCTGTGTGAGTAATGCTGTGTGTGGGTTTGCCTTCCGCTCGTGTCTCACGCTTACCTTATGAATAATGGGGGGGAATCCCCCCATTAACAGTGGTGGCAGGCGGTTAAGAGGGGGGTATAAAAGTTTTCTTTCTTTTCTATGCCTAGGAACGCCAATGTAGAGATGGGTGGCCAGTTAGAAAATAAAAGGGGTTATGGGTTTTGGCTTAGCGATAGTTTTCGAACAACAAAGCCTTTGAGGGATTGTGGAAAATTGTTAAATTGTTGGATCTCAGTTGCTAAGTGAAAAGGGGTAGAGAAAATATCCGTCCGTGGGATGGGGGGATGAGGAAAGAAATTTCTATTAGGGTCATCAAATTTGCTCGTACCGAGATTCTTCAGGGCGTGAGCCGTGAGACAAGTAACTCAGTTTGGTTTGTGAGTGAGGGTTGCTAGGTGTCATCTCGCCGATCGCGTTTGTATTGTGCCGACGAGATTTACGTATTATACGAGAATTTCGAGTTTTTTTTTTTCCCATTATGGAGTGGTGAGTGTTAAAACTATTGTTTTGAAGGGAGAGGGTTTTTGTTTAAATATTTCAGGGTTATGGGATTGGTTCAAGAGGTCAACAATTTTTCTTGTCTTTGCCCCATAGTGACGTGTTTTCTTTATTTGCACGTGTTTATAATAGACGTATTCGTCTTTGTTTTTTTTTTTTTTTTAAAACACATAAGAGTGTATAGAGATGTGTTTTTTGCTGTGAAACTGTGCTTAGATAAGCATATCTGGCTTAGAGACATAGCGGCCACAATTTTACGGGCTCAGGCACATTCTGCAGAGAGGCGCGTTGCATTGCGAGGGTACTGGCATCCCTCGGGGGGATAGTTGCATGGAGGGTAATACTGGCCTCCCTCGAGAGATGGTGCAGGGGAGGGCACTAGTGTATACCTTGAGAGGGGGTCCTCAGACACTGTTCAAGGGGAGATGGGGGTACTACTGGTCTGCCTCGGGCTGTTCTGCGCTTGGACTGAGGGTTGTTCTCAGGGGGGGAGAAACCTTTTTTTTCTCATTGGGGGTGAACTCTTTTTTTTTTTCTTTTTTTTTTTTGTGGTTGGGGATGGGTTTGGCCCTTGACATTGGATGCTAAGATATCAGCTGATTGATTAGTTGATGAAGTGAAACGCCCGTAGAGTCTTTTTTTTTAGAAAAAGAGAATTTTTTTTTTTCTCCCTTGGATGAAGAGAAAAGGAAATAAAAAAGCGAATTGAAATACATTGTATGGGAGTATGTTTTTACTTGTGCCTTGAAAGACACAAATATATTGGGGAGACACAGATTATTATTTTTTTTTTTTTTATTGTGTTGGAGAAATTACTTTGAAATGCCGATGATTGGTGTTGTAATCTGTGTTTTGTGTGGAAATGGTGGTTGCATCTGGAGACATTGTCTGTCATGAGATTCAGCAATACTGTTGTATGCTATTTTGAATTTCACCTTTACTTGAAATTTTTGCAAGAGAATTATTGCTATGGAGAGTTATTATTATTGTTATTAATAATTATTATACTTGAGATGTGTCACGGGAGGTTTGCTTAAGTATAATTATCATTACGGGAGAATTGTTTTACGAGAGATTTGAGATATTTCATGGGAGATTAGTTGATAATTATTACAGATAATTATTCAAGGAGAATTATTACAATGAATTAATGGGAGAAGTCTTGTGTTAATTAATTGTTGAGTTTTTGTAACTTTGGAGAATATTCAGTGATTCACGGGGATGAGTTTTGCTGAATCTTGATGAATCTGACTGAATCTTGGTGAATTGTGTGGAATCTTGCTGAATTTTTTGCTGAATTCCTTGGAGAATGGACAAGCATAACATTGGTGGTATTTTTTGTACTGATACTGATGAGTTTTGATGATAGCAATTTTTTTTTGGTGATTTTGTGATGATATATTTCTGATACTGATTTTTTATATACTAATACGTGGGCGTTTTTTTTTTTAATGCTGTCAAGGGTGGTAAAATCCTTTTTCGAATTTGAGGAACTAACAACACATTATTCTTTTTTGTTTTCCTTTTTTTTTTATGAGTTCAGCAGATAATTGCTTTGACATCTGGTGAGTTACGGGAGATAGTGAACAAGGCCGTTGATTTTTCTTTTCTCCTTTTTTGGAAGTTAGCCATAGCTGACACAAGTTTTTTTTTACAAGGGTGAATTTGAATTTATTTTTTCTCTCCAGTTAGTGTGAATATTATCTCAGTTCATGACTTAGAGTCATTGTTCGGGAACGTGTTTGTGTTTCAGCTATTTGATGCTATAGAGAAATATATGGGAGAATTTTTTTCACTTTTTTGAATGCATACGTAATGGCACTACATTTTTTCTTCTGGATATTTGTGTTCCAGAAATTGTGAGTTTTCTTGCACAATACCTTTGTTGTATTTGTGACAACTTGTGAAGAGATAGGAAACCTTGGTTTAAGTATTCTAGTGGCTTATGCTGTAGTGCATATGGAGAAGTCTTGGCTTAGACACTTTGAATTTGGAGTTCTGTTTATATGAGTTGTGGCACATTGGTGATTTTATCTAGAACACAATTTTTCTAGACAGTTTTTTTATTTGCCGAGTTTTTGCCTTTTTTAGCAGTTATGCTAAATGGAGAGAGTTTTTATAGTTTTTGACTATAACATTGAGTTATTCTCTGGAGAATTGGAGTTAGAATTGAGATATAATTGAGATATATTATTTTGGAGATAAATTGGAGGTATATATTATTTGGGAGTTATATTTTGAGATATAATTTATGGGAGATATATTTTTTGGCCATTTTTGATATTTGCCAATGTTTGATGAGAGCTATGTTTTTTAGTTTCAAATTACTTTGCAGCCATCTTTGTTGCAAATGGAGACACATATTTGGAGATTATGGGGCAATATTTGGTGAGTGTGTGAGTTAGTTGCCTTGAGTGCACATTTTTTGGAGTAGATTTCATTTTTTGATATTCCTTTTTGGAGATATATTTTTGGAGCCTTGTTTTGTTCCACATGGAGTTATTGGGGAAATAGAGGTAAATATTTTGTATTTGCCGAAATAGAGGTGATTACTCTCTATTCTTGGAGTGGTGGTTTTTTTTTAATTATTGGCTATTGAGAAATAAGAGAGACATATAAGGGGAGGTTGGTTATTAAACAAATGGAGGAAATATTTTTATAACCGGAGTGGTGTTATTATTAATATGGTGTCTCATAATGGAGTTGGAATTAATCTTTGGCGGGTGACCTTTTTTTTTGTGGTTATGGAGTTTTTTTGAGCAAAGAGGAGATTTCTGTGGTTCTCTTTATTGGTTTCGTGACTATTTAGAGGCAGTGTCATTACTGCATTACGAGTCCTATGGATATGTGTGTGCATTTTTTATGTTCACGAGTGTGTAATTCTTGGAGAAATATAATTTGAGGCATATAATGTTGAGAGAATGAGTCTTTGAGACAGTCTTTGAACACATTAGTCATATCCTGGAGTTTAATTCTGTGAAATGTGTCTGTTAGACGTTTTTTTGAGAATCATGAGTTTCCAAACTTGTGTCTGACTGGACAATTCTTTATGCTGCTGTTAGAACATGCGTCCGCAGGCGATTTTTCTGCTGACAAGCGATGTGATGAGCCGTGTGCTGACTTTTTTCCTCTGATGATGATAGATCAGAATTTTTGCAATATCTGGAAATGCTGACAATAGCATTTCACGAAAGCGCATGTGTGAGAGTTTGCTTTCTGGCAAATTCCATAACTTTACATGGAGCATTTCTTGGGGATAAACGCGGGAGTTATGCATATTATACATGTATTATGTATTTCGTGATTGGGGAAACGTACTTGTGATTATCTTTTTATTATTTTTCTTCCTTTCCCTATGAGAGATATAATTGGGGGATTGAACTTAAGTAGCATTTCTTCCCCCCTTTTTTGGACGGGAGATTTGATTTTACCGGGAGATGTAATTTTTCGGGGGTTGCTGCTTACGTAAATGGGAGTTTGACATTAAGTCTCATTGTGATTAATTATTGAGCAGTAAAGGGGTTTTTGCTGTTAAAAGTTGGAGATTTTTTTACTGATTTTGTGGGTTGTTTAAATATCAGAGTTTGAGAGAACATTTTTTGGGTCTGGGTGTGTTACGTGATTCTTTTTTTTTTTTTTTTTTTTTCTTCTCTCTTTTTTTTTTTTTTTTCTTGTGAGAACATTCGAGTTTGAAATGTGAGTGCAGAATTCCGTGGAGTTTGCTGTGATTTCTGATTTGTTGTGTGTGCTGATGTGTGAGTTTGGAGAATTGAGTTGGAGAACTTGATGTTTTTTTTTCTTTGGGAGTTGTGATAATGACTTATGATTTGGTAGTCATATTAAGGGAGTTAATTGGGAGACGTTCAGTTAGTATTTCTGACTTTTTGAGATCATTGTTTGATAGAAGTAGTATGTCTGGGTTAATTTTCTTAGATTGACCAGTGACTTGACTGACATACTAACACACACCAAAAAAAAAAGTCGTTTCCCGACGCCAGCAAGACGTCCACCAGCCGTGAGGATGCTGCCGTTTTTGGTGATTACAAGAATTTCTACGTGGGTGATCGCGAGAATTCTACAGCGTGTCTTTTGGGGATCTACAGAAGCCGTGAGAAGTCTTCTACAATGAGGGAGGCATTCCGTCTTCCTACAGCTTGCTATAGCCTGTTGCTGTCTGTGCAGCTACTTGCAGACAAGCAAAGAGGGATATTCAAGAAATGCAGAAAATATGAGAGAAAATGCGTCTTGTGTTATTGGGAGATAAAGCGTGATAAGACTTTATTTTATAATGCCAGAGACGTGCAGTTTTTACTTGTATTTTATTTTAAGCCGGCCAGTGTTTTGTGTTATAAGCAATTTTGCTAGGCGGGGGCTAGCATATAGGGTGGCCGAGCATCTGTAAGGCCTAGGGTTTTTGATTAATAATATATTGTCCGTGTGTTCTCTGTGACTTATGGAATGTGGAGAACAGTGCAGAGGTAACGACCCGAGAGTAGCTGACAATGAGATTCTAGGGGTGGCGTGAGATAAAAATGCTTAGTTCGAAAAGTCAATGCACGACAGTTTTATGAACTCTTCTCAAAGTGCCTTTGTGAAACTGGATGCCACTAGTGTTGCGAGGCGCTAACGAACTGTGTGTTCGTATGTGCGTGTGTGCCTCTTCCCTTTAAGAGTGTCATACCCAAGCCTATGGGAGGATTTTGACAGAGGGCTTCAAGTCACAGGCAAGATGCCGTGGCATTCGCCGGGAGTTTTTTTATTAAGTGTTTATAGTGATCCGGCTGTTTGGGTGAGTGTTGAGTTACTTTAGCCAAAGGGATGGCTTGTTTGATATCTTGTAAGATGTTCCATTTTATTAACTTTGTCTTTAAACTTATGTTTGCTAACGAGTGTGTTTCTCGTGTCTTTGAAACAGACGGTTCTGGAATGTCCTGGGGGACAAAGAATTCCAAGAGGGTGTAGACTTTTTTTGGTGACTAGACAATGTACTGTTCGGGTTTTTTGGGGTTAGTCTGTAAGACTGGATTACTTGATTGATTGATTTATTTATTCGTTGTTAATAAACGTTAATGTTATGACACAAAAAACTCTCTCATTTTCATTACCTGTTAGAATGGAGAGAGAGAGAGAGAGAGGGAGAGAGAGAGGGAGAGAGAGAGAGAGAGAGAGAGAGAGAGAGAGGCTGTGAGTAATGCTGTGTGTGGGTTTGCCTTCCGCTCGTGTCTCACGCTTACCTTATGAATAATGGGGGGGAATAAATCCCCATAAAACATAATTACTATATATATATATATATATATATATTATATATATATATATATTATATATATATATATATATATATATATAAATGGAACCAATGTTTGAACAAAGTCAACAAAGCCAATAGACCAATTTAAGAACGTCACGAAAAGGAAAAAAAAAAGAAAAAGAAATGTTCTTCCATTCACAGCAAAAACGTAAGTTTTCTTTACCTGAATAATACATTCTTTTACAAATATGCTCTTCAATAAACTCCTCAAGCGGGACGGAAACTTACAAATGTCCCCTACAAGGTATTATTCAGGAGAATGACAGGTCAGCTGTCAGGCAGTGTGGACACTACGTACGTTTATGTACCAAAGACAAATTCAAATGCATTATTGACGTAAGGAATTTTGTAGGTCTTATCAATAATCCACCTTCAAAAAGGCGTAATAAAGTGATATTTGTTATTCATGTTTGGCGTCTTTATAGGTACATATATCAGATAAAACTTACATATATAATAATGTAAAACGTATATATGAATAAAACTATTTACTATATATGTATAGTATACATACACACACACACACACACACACACACACCACACACACACACATATATATATATATATACTATATATATAATATATATATATCAATTAATATATATTATATTACTTAAAAAATCATAGCAGATGCACCCGTGACTTCATTAAATAAGCGAATGCCAAAGAATAATGATATGTTAGAATCCAAGCGATTTTTGTCTTTACAAGACATTGTCAAGGATCGAGTGAAAATACGGTTGGAAAGAGCCTTCTCAGTAAACAAAAAGATCAAGAATACCAGACGGCTAATTGTCAAAAAGGGTGAAAAATCAAGAGATAATCCAGGATTATCGGATATCACAAGGTCACAAACTTTAACATAGATTTAACCCTAACAGGAACTACAACGTATCCATATACGTACTAGTCCAAACATGTAAAAACTTAATATATTAATTTTGTTGCTATCATTTTCCTGTGGTATTCGCTTATATATATATATATATATATATATGTGTGTGTGTGTGTGTGTGTGTGTGTGTGTGTGTGTGTACATATATATATATTTAAATCATGGTATTCAACGAAAAAAAATAGAACTAAGCAAAACATCAATTTACATTGACCACCAACTTATTCCCATGCATATCGAACTGCAAACAAACCCACCAGTCAACATGAGAAAAAAAAAAGAAATTAATGACTGTTTGCTAACCACCATTTATTTCATTCGCTTGCGAACATTATCGATGATGACTTTCGGGTGTGGGGCACAGAAACAACAACTACATCATAAAAGCTGTCAATCATTCTTTGTCCTTTCACTTAGCTCATGCTTTTTCTAAACATGCCACGGAACGCTTAGTGGAATATCAAACAAACTTTGTTGACATATAATTTAGTGCAGGGTGTGATCCACATCGGAAGCACATTCTTCTGGTGCAGGATAAACAATAACCCTGCTGCACAGCTGCACGTCGACTTTTGTGAGGAGTAACGAACACCCACCTGAGGGAGTGATAGAAAACAATCAGGCAAAGATCCTCTGGGCTATGGTATGAAAACACATAGGGTGATATGCACCAATAGACTAAACGTGACGTTGATTGACAAAATCAAGCAAGAAATTATCACTCCCGATGTTTCAATACCATGGGACACCAAAGTAGATGAGAAAGAGGAAAAATTTATAAGTATCAAGACCTGAAAGTAGAAATAAGAAAGATATGGGATATGCCAGTGGAAACTGTACCCATACTCATAGGAACACTAGGGCACAATCCCAAGATACCTGAAAACGAACCTGGAAAAACTAAATGCTGAAGTAGCTCCAGGACTCACGCAGAGTTGTGCTACTAGAAAAGCGCACATAGTAAGAAAAGTGATGGACTCCTAAGGAGGCAGGATGCAACCCAGAACCCCACACTGTAAAAACCACCCGTCAAATAGGATGACTGTGGTAGACAAAAATAAATAAATAAATAAATAAATAAAAAATAAAATAAAATAATAATTCCATAGAACAAAATTAAACACACACTTGGGTAAGATCTCCCAATGAACAGCAAAGTACAAATCACTATCATAAGACAATATTTTTATGCAAAGCATTACTAGTAGTTTTCTGATGGCAATGATAACATATTAATATAAAAAAAATAATAAAAAAATTAAACGGACCGATAACAATATCTGCTAAAGCAGACGCTCTCAACTTGGGGATGATGAACACCCAGGAGTTTACAAGGAGAGTTTCCTAAGGACACTTACATATCTCAATAAATGAGAGAGAATGATGAACTCATTATAAAGTTGTAGCAACTTTACCCCACCACATTATATCAAATTAGTATACAACTGTACTGTATTTTAGTATAACTGATCTGTGTGCAGTGTTAGAATGACACACAGCATGGGAAGGAAAAGAAAATCTGAAATCTAAGCTAGATGAACCACACCAGCCCTGTACAGATATCATTCAGAGCTACTAATCCTAAATTCAGAATGCTTCTTGCAGTTACATATTGTAAATCTGTCAGCTTATGTATGGGGTAATTTCTCCAAAGCAGGTGAATCATTGCATTAGCACAGCAAAAATGATAATGAATATAAAGAATATGTCAATACTTACATCATCTGTTAGTGTAACAAAAGATTTAATATGTGGTACATACACATACAGTGACCTCATCACTGACAAAATCTGTTATACTTTTGCCTGTGTAGGTCACTTTGATAAATGGTTTACATGGACTATTTAACGTTCAATTGGTAATCAATACAGCTTCAAGACAAAGACGTTGTGTGTGCTGGATAACTTGGTAGGCTTTTCTTTTATCACACTGGAGGAACATAGTACATATTAAAAACTGTCAATTTAAATATTTACCTTATCTTTTAAGCTTTAATTTCACTACTGAATTTGTAAACTTTTACTGCAATCTTATTCATTAAGTGAGGAAATGTTATATAATACAGTACAGTCTGCAATTAACCTAAAAAAATCAACTTCATTTCCACACCCTTTAAAAAGACAAATTATAATTAGTTCGGCAATGCATTATACTCTCAAACTACTTAAAAAAGACATTTTAATTTATGTGATAGTTTCATTATCTGAGTATAAAGAAAATATCTTACTGTAAACCAAGAAAAAGTTACATAAAAGGGCTACTTTTTTTATAGAACATCAGTACTACTGTATTTCTACAGCATAGGGACTGCAAGTGAAACAATCCCATGATCACTTTCTTCAACCAGGCTATTTTTGTCAGTAGAACACAAGCCTTCTCTCAGGGTGAGACCCTTACAGGGAGAGCAGATAAGGATTCCTCATGAAGAATGAGACTGCTGAACACAAGGCCAGCTTAGTCTAACTACATCACCCACCTTGTAACCTAATAGCAGAGACTATCACAGTACATGAATATTACGATATCATTTGATCATTATATTATGCATGTCTTATCCTTTTATTAAAAGAATGACCAAAAAAAAACCTTCGTTCGCAGATTTTCAACATTCCATTATGCAGGGTAATACAGTAGCTAAGTGTTGGCTGTAATAATCAGATGTCAGTCTCACTCTTCCTGTACTTTCCAAATCAGTGAGTTGTTGTTGATGGCAATTATAGCAAGCTTAAAATTATCATATATCAATATGCTTTACCATCTAAGCCAGTAAGCTCATACAACAGATTGCCAAGGCAGCAACTGATAGACCATAGAATAGAAGAGATGTGAAACCACCAAATTCTTCAGATCTGGTACCATTTTTTACTGTTACCACATCACTTCTAATGTTAGCTATGGTTTGTGATACATAAACAGCTTCCCATCTTGGAAAATTTTAAGCCTTCTTTGTGACATAAAACTCTGTTATGCTTTCTGTTATTAGCTATTTGAATGAATAAGATTAATGTAATTCTAGTACATATTGAAATAGGCAGTAACTTGCAACTCTGAAAAGCCAATCAACCAACCTGTGGTTATTCACTTACTGTGCCAAAGATCTGTAAACAATCTGAGCTTCCCAGGTCATAAAAGGCATACCTGCTGACCCTCAACATCCCAAGTTACTGAAAAGGTATAGTAGGTACAGCATGCAGAGGGATGAGAGTCAAGAGAACTGTAGTGCTAAAGAGAGATCATGGTATTATAGATTACTTTAGGGTGCAAACGTCCCAGGATACATTTATAGCACCTAATGGGATCCAGGAAGGCAAGGAGACCTCATTCGGCTAAATTAAGATTTATAGGTTGTCCTGGCGTGCATTTACAGTACACCAAGGTAACCAAATGACACTAAATTATTTGAACAGCAATATCAGGACATACTAGTTTGGTTGCATCACTACAACCCAACTGCGCACTTGCATGGATGCAACCAGCAGTTAGGTTTCCTGATTTAGGTTAGGTTATATTACTTGTTGATGTTCTTATTTTGATGCATATATAATTCTGATTGCATATCTGCTTTTTTACTATAGCAGCACAGGTTTAACTAGTATTCATGTGAATCGAACAATTTTTTCTCCCTCTTCCAAAACCTGCAGTTTCTCATCAACAAGAACAATGCAATAGATAGCATATGCTTTGCAGCTACTTTATAGGCTAACAAAGTTTTAAAATACACAATCTATACTGAGCCACTTGTCAAATCAAATTAAAAAAATTAGCCTACCTATGATAACAATTATAGCCTAATGACCTAAAACCTAAACATTGACCTAATCTCGTCAGTTTAAGTAGGTAGTCTAAGTAAGGGTGCAAAGTAAGATGGAATATACTAGGTGAAGAGAATATGAACGAAGCTACTACCTAGGTAGGTACTAGGCTAAGCTATAAGGTAAACAACCAACTGGACTGGCCAACCTACTGACTACCGCGATTGTGGCCACCCTCCGAAAAAGTACTTTAACACGTCCTGACACCGGAGATGGCCATCAGTCATGAGTTGTTGGTGGTGAGAGGAACAGCTTGAGACCTCTACTCTCCTTTGGAAGTGAGTACTTTCTCCAAAGTTAGAAATTAAGGCCATATTTTAAGATTAAACAGAGGGTAATGAAAAGTGTGACCAAACGCAGTGCACACTACCCCCAAGACGCTTTCAAAATTTTTTCTTACAACTAAAAATGTTTCGAAGACTGACGCCATCTCGATGTTTGCGGAGTCACTTGTGTCAACAAACCTCCCATTTCCTGTGCTAAATCCACACACCACTTGTACCCATAGACGCTGGGGCACTTTCATCACAACAATCGTAAACACCGACTTCCAACCACTACTTATCCAAGGGAACTACAATTTTTAGCAAAAGAAGAAGAAGAAGCGTGCGCTAGATAATTATTTAAATAAATAGTTAAACAGCAGTATAAGGTCGTGAATTGCTTAAATATTTTTACATATTCATGATTATTAATTTGAAAATGTCGTCGAAAAAGTAACTATTTAAATAAATAGTTAAACAGCAGTATAAGGTCGTGAATTGCTTAAATATTTTTACATATTCATGATTATTAATTTGAAAATATCGTCGAAAAAGTAACTAGATTCCTGACTCAAATATCATCAGTTTTGCTTGTGAACGGTACCTCCGGTGTTCTTCGCCCTCTTCAATTGTTTATCAGTGTTGCCAATTGGTATGTGTTTACCCTCCAAACTGGGTGTAAGACCTACACAAAACCGGGGAAATAAGTGAAATTAGCGTATCTATTTGTAATATATACATATTACAGCAATTTTATCATCACTGCATTACTATGACAACTAGAATTCATGGAAACAGTTTGTAAATGCATCGGCGTATGTGTGAAGCTCCACTAAATCAATGATGAGTCATTTTGCTGTAGTCTGCTTGTAAGTACTTCAGAAATATCAGTAATTTTTCGGGGTTAATTTGGTTGCAAAAATGGGATAATAGACATGAATTAAATAAGCATTTTGAAGTAACAAAGTAAAGTTAAACTAAATAATAAGTTAAGTAAACAATTAAGGGAATAAACGCTTTGCACCTCATAAACCGTGTACTCGTGCTGCTCCCGTAACTGTGTTTGTGGAGTGAGCACTTAGGAACCAGGAACCGCAACATAGTTCAAGTGCAATTGGAGTGAATTAAAACCAAAAATGTGTATAATTACAATCAAATGAGCATTGTGGAGTTTCAGTTGTGATGGCAGTGAGGATAAAACCACCGATTACATGGTAAAAATGAATTTCTGTTCAAACCATGACCCCGGGAATAAAAAGTTTCATACTTTCAGTAATATAGGCAACAAAATGCTGTTTTATTGTGCTGATTACAACTGCAATCTTGAGTAAGATCAATAAACATTACGGTAATTCTAAAGAATAACTCTGCACGGACTTTAAGGAACGTAACCGCGAATACGACATCCACTAGAGATTGAGGAGTCCAGTGTATTTCGCTGTGTTTAGTACTGGCACCTGGGGGTTAATTACAGTCGACCACCCAAAAATAACAGTAAATTCTTAGTAATAAGCAACCCAAATACTATAGGAAATTGTAATTTCCAAAGAAATACCTGACGCGGAGTTATTATTAAGATTTACCAACGTTACATAGCTAGGATACATA
This sequence comes from Macrobrachium nipponense, assembly GCF_015104395.2. Taxonomy (NCBI): domain Eukaryota; kingdom Metazoa; phylum Arthropoda; class Malacostraca; order Decapoda; family Palaemonidae; genus Macrobrachium; species Macrobrachium nipponense. The sequence goes on from NC_061093.1 coordinate 43,746,876, forward strand.
CGCTAACATTGTTCAAATGAGTGCTGGGAAGGCTGGGAAAGATGGTGGATTGTCTGTGGTTACGAACGGCAAGTCAAGCGGTTGCCGCCATATTAGATTTCAAAACTGCCTTGAAAACATATTTTACGAAGAGTTCACATGCTTATTTTAGTTCGTATGGCGCTTTCATATATTGCATTATGTTGACGAAACTTCCATCTTTTGAATGGTTTGCTTAAAGATGTAATTGTATTCTTGCTTTCACCAATTGAATATCGAGTGAATAAGGGCCGAGCCACATGATAACGATGGATCGACTGCGGTTGTTTACCCTAATAAAAAGAATGAAAGGAGTCACTTC
>NC_061093.1:43752215-43760003 GCF_015104395.2 Macrobrachium nipponense
TCACCTTTCTCAGCATTAATCTGTCAAGATGAAATTAACTGTTTAATAGGTGAAAGTAGTCAATCAGACTGATTGCTCTAAAAATTTATTTATCCTTTGGGCAGATTTTAGCATTTATACTATGCGTTTTTCTGTTTAAATTTCACACATGTATTCTGAAACCCAAATCCCAATTTTTCAAGTTTCCTAAACTCTCTAGAGTTAAGATTTCCCCAAGTTTTATTTGTCTTCGTCTTGCAGGTAACTTGCATGATGTGTATTAAAGTTACTGTATCATCCTTGGTGAAGGAAGTAAGACTACATTATGGTGACCACCTGACTGCATTTGTGCTCATGTTGTCCGTAATGTTTCCATCGACTCCTAGATTGCATTAAATGTTAGCATTCGCATTTGTCCAATCAGCGTTTAACTTTTTTTTTTTTTGCTGATATTAAGAATAATTCTAGCAACGGAAATTTTTCCCTGCAGCCATAAATTCGATTCCATTAAGAACAAATATAAACAATAAACTCTGAGAAAAAATAAGTGACTGGATAAAGACAACCATTATTCTTATATTAAACATTTAACACTGGGATTCCAGATAATTTGCTCAGTATACCGAAGCGTTTTACATCAGCGTTTTCCTAATCGTCTGAAATTTCATGATTGACTAATCTTACACACAGTAAATCATTTCTATCTTCTCAACCGGGAACCACTGATTGATTGAAACAATTAAATTTATTTCCTTTAATTATCACTTATATATTCCAAATGTTTACGAAACTTGCGTATGTGGAATAAAGAAACTAGGACTGCTTTTGTATACATTACGACTCATCTGATTGCCGATCACCAGCATTCAGCATATAGTCCCCAAATTTCTATTTCTTTATCATCCACACTCTCTCTAGTCCTCTATTAAACATTCTGGTAGGCATTTTCTCTAAAATTTTAAGATAGTTATGTTCTTGCCTTCCATTTTCACTAGTTTAATTTCAGACAACTTTAATCTGCAAAGTTAAATGTGAAGTTTAATGTTAATTTTAAAAAAGAAGAAAGGGAAAGGGCGGGTAAGTCTGGCGGCAAAGTTGTTTTGTCAACATGCAACACAAAACTTCAGCGTCGGTCATCGAGTTCAAAAGCTACTTTCACCCTCGTGCTGGGCTGTCTTCTGAAGAACTATAAGGATATTAAAGAGAAGGTTAGAGGCAAACTTCACAATATCTGTCCCTTAAAGTGACAAACTTCAAATTATTTGTGTTCCTTAAGTGAAAGTTCACTACTGATTTAAGCCAACATACCTACCTAGTACCTTAGTAGTAGGCTAGGTACTTGTATCTACTACTTCCCATTGGGGTGTTAGGCTAGTACCAACAGTTCACTGTAGGCATTAGCTACCAGATGAGGTTTTTTGCAGTACAAGGGTAAAATACTGAATGACCAGCTTCTACCATAGCGCTACCACCTTCTCAAAAAAGAATTTTAACATGTCTTGTAACCCAGGATAGACATTAGTCAAGAGCGTCGAAGCAACGCCTCGAGACCTCTACTTTTCTCTCGAAGTATGTGTTTTCTCCCAAGTCGCAAATTAAGGCTATAATTTCCAATTTTCGGGAAAACGGTAGCACTGGTAGAGGTGGCTGCCAGGTGGCCATTCGGTATTTTACCCTAAGTGTCCCTTTAGCCCCAGCTGCAACCCTTTTACCTAGCCTATTCCATTTGGCTGTACCTAGGTATGTTAATACTAATCATCTTTCTTCCATTTTACTTTCTATCTTTGCCAAACATTTGTTTCACAGTGCAACTACTACAAAGTTTCCACTTGTTTGCAACCTTCAAAACATTTTACATTTCATAGTATATTCCAATTCTGTTTATAAGCCTAGGTAGGTAGGTCTAAGCAATTGCTCTGTGTCTGTTATTGCCTTGGAAATTGACTTTTCTAGTGTATAGCTAGTAGTATTTTGATTGCTTATTAAGAATTTAATGATACCTATTTTTTGTCTGTCAACTGTAATTAACCTCCCAGGGGTTTAAACATGGTATTAAACATGGCAAATACATTTGACCTTCCAATCCCTAGTGTCTTTCATATTTGCAGAACTGTTCCTTGTATAGTCTAGAACAGGCTACCAGTTAATATGCAAGTAGAATGCTTGGTTGGGGATGAGAGTAAAATTACAAATAAAAGATGTTCATGTACTAATAAACATAATTTAAAGGATAAATAAAAGGCAGTAAATATTCTTAGTATTAGCAAGTGGCAGGAACCAGGCTTGCGGGAGTAGTACCTATTCTCTGACTGTTTCATCTGTGTTCCATTGAGTTATGCTCCATTTCCTTAAAGCCTAATTACTAGTAGTTAAGCCGGGTAAGTTTACTTTTCTGGTAGTTTTGAGTAACTTTTACCTATTCCATGGAAGTTTTTGCTAGTAGGCATAATTACCACACCTGTCCATTTCTCCCTCCTCTGCTTTGGCTACTACCCAACCCTAAATTTGTACCTACAGATCATCTAGATGTAGGTACCCACCATTTATTTATAGTATAGTGTAATTTTCAAGTTTGTATATCGGTGTATACCTGTTTGCTTTTTATTAATGGTAGGAGGGGGGCACCAGCAATTAACCCACCCCGGTAGTTACCTAGGTAGGATGTTGCACTGCAGGTAAGGTTTGCCTAGGTTATTTACCTTGTGAGTTGTGAAAATTTTGAAATTGCAGCTGACATTGATTATGAAATGGGTTTTGTCATAGGAAAAACCTATTTTTGGTAGCCGCTGTTTTTCCTCAAAGGAGATACACTCTCATGGCTCCCCCAGGGCTCCATAAGACAGACCAACCAATTACAAAGAATTCTCTTATAGATGTGGCAACAATGTAAGCTGGCTTCTCATCTTCATTTCATGCCAGGAGATCTGGCAAGAAGTCCTGATGGAGCTACCAGAACCACCAGTGATTCTTACAACTTTGCCACTGGCTTACATAACTTTATTATATCATAAAAAAGACCAATTTTTAATTAATTTGTATTTTTCATAGCCAAGAAACCCGAGGTCTTAACACTGACTGCCCCCTCTAGCCACCCCTCTTATGTTTCATCCTGGGTTGGAAGAAAGTCTGATGCATCGCTAGATTCAAGTGCGATCTCTTGACTTGCTTCCACCTCAACTACGTATCAGATGCCAGATGCCGCATATTCCTTGCATTTACAATTTTTAATTGTTTTAACCAGATTCCAGCTGGCGGCCAGAAGATTTTATCCTACTGTTATGACCTCAGGTTTGTTTAGCTATGAAAAATAAAAAATAAATAAATGAAAAATTTGTCATTTTTATAATAAAATAAAGTTTTATATATCTGTACTTACTAAATAATTACAGAATCAGAGCCCACACTCCTTCCCTCTGATGGACTAGGCATAAAATGAATGAGGATTGTCTGCTAGGCTGTTCCAGTATTCCATTAGTGGGATGGGCTGTCACTACGCAAACTAAATGAAGTGCTATCTGCAAAATTTTGAATCTAAGCAGCTGTTAAGACTTTTTTTTTTTTTTTTTTTTTTTTTTTGTTTTTTTTTTTTTTTTTTTTTTTTTTTTTTTTTTTTTTTTACTTGCAACCACATACAAGGTCAAAAACCACCTCAGCTGTACAGTAGACACCACAAAGTATCTTCCAAACCATGACAGTAAAAATTCTTAGTCATATGAATGTTATTTGTAATGTGTTTATTAGAGCATTTTTATCTTTAGTAACTGTCATAGAATCATTTTCAGTGTATTTAAAGATTTTTTTTTCCTAGTATTATTGTTTTTAGGTTGATATTAAAAAAAAAAAATATACAGTATAAGACTGTTATTTGTATACCTTTCAGCTTGAAGTTGATAATAGATCAAAATGTGTTTTTTTCTTTTCAGGTTCCTCATTCAGTGTCTACAATGGTTACAGACAACACAAGAAAAGAATGCTGAAAAATTGTTCGAAGAAAGATGGAAACAGTGGAAAATACTGAACAGGTAATTATTATTTTTTATTGTTTTTTTTTTTATGTATCATACTCTTAGTCAATATATACATGGTTTTCCAGTAGGTATTAGAATTTCTTGGTATTAGCTGATATACTAGTGCAAGTTATTTTACTTTGTAATAAGTCTTTTTGAGGAGTAATTTACAAACCAAAGGGATAAGTATTAGACTTTATTTATAAGTAGTTTAGAGAGACTGCTGAGTCACATTTCTAGAATTAAGACTTTGCTAGAAATTGATGTTTTCCTTCAATCAATGTAAAAATGAGAGCAGTATGAAGTTTAAAGAAGTATGACATCCAGGTTTTTTGGAGAGACTAAAATGGAGGCAGGTACTAAGTGTACTGAGTAATGGTCAGACCATTTGTTTCACTCACAACTGTTCCTTTGAGTTTTCTAAAGTTTTCATTTGAAATTTTTTTGTTTAATTTGATCCATCTGCTATTTGAAGCCTCCGTTAACATGTTCATATATCATCCATTGTTCCATTGTATCTCGGTCTGCCAATCCGTGGTCCGCAGTTCGAATCCCGGCTCGGCCAACGTGGAATCAGAGGAATTTATTTCTGGTGATAGAAAAAATTAATTTCTTGATATAGTGTGGTTCAGATCCCACAAAATAAGCTGTAGGTCCCGTTGCTAGGTGACCAATTGGTTCCTAGCCACGTTAAAAATATCTAATCCTTCGGGCCAGCCCTGGGAGAGCTGTTAATCAGCTCAGTGGTCTGGTAAAACTAAGATATACTTAACTGAACATTCATTGGTATGCAGTTTCTTTATTTGGGGGTATTAGGTATTAGGGTATCATAAAGCTAAAAAACTTACTGCCTTTGCTTTGTTTTTATTACTATTTTTTATATGTTTCTTGGATATCAGACCTTCAGTAGATTTTTGTACCCATGAATGTACAAACCTTAGGTGTTGTAGAAGTATTCAGGAAAGTCTGTGGCCTTGAAGAAAATAAGGTCTCTGTAAAGATACATGAAAAACTAAAACATTTTATTTTTATTATGATTGTAAGATTTTTTATTTTATATAATTAACCTAGTTATTACTAGCTAAAGTTGCTACTTCGCTCGAATCGAATTTAAGATTTTGAAATTCGTGGTTGCACTAATTGTTTTGGGGTAAGTGTCAAGAGCTCCTCCATTTTTGCAGTACGAGAAAACAAGTTAGTGAAGTCCATGCTATAGACAGAAAAGTTGGTTTTTTTGGTTTTTTCCCAGGAAAATGCAGTTCGTATGCTCATATTCACTGGAGTTCTTGGCAAAGAATGAAGATACCCTCTCAACCATGGCCTCATTCGTTTTTCATCAAGAATGTTCTAATAATTTGGGCCCAGACGAGAGGAAGGAATTCTATGCCTGTGAGGGCATTTAAATATTAACTTTCACGAGAACGGAGGGAAATTCGTGGACCTTCGAACAGGTCTGTGGTGTCAGTGATGAATCCTTTATGTCCTCTCTTGAAGAATGCCCTGGCATTCTTCCTTAGAGATATCATCTTGGAAGCCCATTCATTAGTGGGAGATGAGTTTGTTTCTTTGTAAAGTGAAAGCCCATGAGTTAGGGCAGTCACCACTTCTTTGGCATTCAAATGTAATTTTTTTTTTTATTCCTCTTGTCTATTTTAAAGTGACTCTGGCAAATGTCTATTAGTTTTCACTTCTATGCGATATGTAGACGGTTTTTACACACATGTAAACCGTCTACTATTGCATAGAAGTGAAAACTAATTTACATTTCCAGATAGTCACTTGTAAAATAGACAAGAGGGATAAATTACATTTGAACGCCAAAGAAGTGGTGACTGCCCTAACTCATGGGCTTTCACTTTACAAAAGAAAACAACTCATTTACAGCAGCTAGCGTGGTGTTGGGGGAGGAAGTGTAGAGAGCAACTTCTCCCTTCATATTTTCTCCTCACCTTGACCAACTAGAATTTTTAATGTTGTTGATTATGGTACTGCGGCCTGGGCATGGGGCAAATTGTGTTCTCTGCTAGCAATCGGAATCATCCTTTGCTGCAAAGTCCCCACTGAAGTAGCAGGCGCTCCACAGGTATACCGCCAAGCTTCTACTAGATAAGATGAGCATCAACCAGCCAGCCAGTATACTGCAGCAGCTCTCTTATTAGGTAAGGAAATAACAAACATTGTGTCAATGTTTAGAGGTATTTCTACTTCCAAAAATTCATAATCATGCTTATTGTTTTTTGGGTAGATATGTCCGTGCATCCCACCTCCTATCATTGTGAGAATCAGCTATGTAGTTACTGGATAAGTTACTTATAAAAATAGGATATTTTTATAAACGTAAATAATAAAATAAGGATTTATATATAGTTACCCAGTAATTACATGATCAAAGCTCACCCTCCTCCCCTTGCATGGACATAAGGTCATAAACAAATTGAGCTTTTTGCTTTGTTGTTCCTCTCTGTACCCTGAAAGTGGGAGGGGCTCTTGTCACTTACCCAAACAATTGGCGTGACCCGCAAATTTCAAAATTTTAACTGTGCGAGCATGGGGAAACTTTAGCTATGTAATCACTGGGTAGTACAGGCAGTCCCCGGCTTGCGACGGGGTTCTGTTCTTGAGATGCGTCATAAGCTTCGTAAGCCGGGCATCATAAAAAATCCTAAAAAACCTTACTTTTAATGCTTGGGTGTATTATTTAAATTATGTAAACTGGCATTTTTTATTGCATTGTTTTTTGTAAAAAAAGCCTTCAAATATTGATTATTTTAACATTTTTTTTTTTTTGGAGTCATATTTCTTCTGCCAGATCGGTGTTGGAAGTGGTGTCAACCCTGGAACATGAGTTGTAAACCCAGGAAATAATTTCTGATAAATATAATTGAAAAGTGCCGTAACCTTGGAACGTCTTAAGCTGGGGATTGCCTGTATATAAATTAAACCTTATTTATTACAAAATATCATGTTTTAACAGAAAGAAAGGCATGAGGAGTAACCAGTATTTAGACTTAATTAGAAGAATAATGACAACTGGCAACAAAAAGGAGACAGAACGGGAACGGGCACACTTTCACTCTTTGGAGCTCAGATGAGAGTTTCTCTTAGAGATGGTAAGTGTTGGAGTTCCATAGTCTTGTTGATGACTCATCCTGGCTATTGCCTTCCTCACAACTTTTACCACTACAGTATTATCTTTTTGAATGTAAGTGCATCTATTAGGTAAATAGCATTATTTCCTAATGTTTCCATTTATTTTTTTTCATTTTTTGAGGTACTTTTATAGTCCATCAGTCCTTTTGTTTAACTTATTTATGATATAGTAAATGATACATTTGATTCTTGATAAACAAAATACTTTAGATTCCAACGACTGAAAAATGTTAAAATTTGGCAAAGAATTAGAGGTCAAGTAAATGCTGCTGCTTTTTTTTCAACTGAAATGTCTGTAAAACATCTCTCACATTGCTTTTGAACAGGTATTTTTCCACTGCTGACTACTAAACGAGGCTTTTGGCGAGGTTGTTGCAGAGGAACTTCTCTGGTTTCATCCGAGGATCAACAATGCAAAAGAGCTTCAGGAAAAGGGAGTTCATATTTGGGATGGAAATTCATCCAAGGAATTTCTTGAGAAATCAGGATTTCCTGACAGGTAAAAATGTAGTATATGTTTACTTATGATCTCTTTTATTTTTTGTTTTTTTCTCCAGGCTTAAATACTTGTTGTTTCCACATAAGCTTTTAAAACTAAGTAACATTATTGTACTTGTGCATATACAAACTCCTGTAATGCATTTTTACCTCT
>NC_061093.1:43760503-43768003 GCF_015104395.2 Macrobrachium nipponense
CGGTGAAGTCCATTAGGGAGGGGATTGTGAACGACTCGAACCAATCGTCAGGGACGAAGGGTTCTGAGTCTTCGCTACGAAGTTCGGTACGAAATCGAGCGTCACGGATCCCCATCCCCTGGGTGCCTGACTTCGCAGGAGAAGTCATGGCAGTTTCCTCAGAGGAAAAGAAGGAAATAGTTCGCATGACCTATCCCTCCCTTCTCTACTTCGGTTGATGTCCAGGTACCCATACTGGTCTGTCCGTTAGCAACGAAGTCTCTCGCCTCCTCCTATCCCCATGCAGCGAAGTTCTCGGTAGTGGATAGACACCGACACTCCATGGTGGGTGTCAATGGTATGGGTACTGTGACAAGCTATTAAAACGAAGTAATGGTTGCTGTGTAACAACCGAACTAAGTCAACAGCGTAATTCGTAACTGACTCGGGCGCTCTGACAGCTGCCGACTGACTGCGTTCGGTAGGAGGCAAGTTGTCAAAGCATCCGAGTAGTCACGTGACCTTCGCCTTTAAAGGGTTATGCCGAGAGACCAAACAAATGATGTATTTGTTTGTCACCAATGCCGGACAGCGAGGTGATGATTCTCTTAAGGCATGTACCCAACAGGCGAAAGTCCAATGCCTTCTAGAGACCGAGGTCCCTGAAGGTAAAACATCTCATGTTTGTTGAATCTCAGCTAAGGAGAAACAACACTATGTACCGTTGAAGACGAGGTAGATATTGAATGCAACCTACGTCTTCACATATGAATCGATGAGAGAAGGATCTCAAGATTCATAACCTGTGCTTACAAATGACTGAAAACGCTAACCGCTATTTCATTGCTGTCCGGTGAGAAGTCGTAGTTGCAATGAAAGCGGGGCGTTCTTCGGTAATGAAAACACAGGTGAAAGCCGCCTGAAGAACTGCTTCTCATGGGCTGAACATTTGGAGGTAGAGCGTCAGGTCGGAGAGTAGGCGATGTCCTTCTGACACATCTTGTAATTCGGGTTGAACATGAACAATTGTACACCTACGAATACGAGATATTTTGAAGACAAACTCAGATGCCTGCAAAATCATTCGCATTATCGCAGTGCGATGCAGCGGGAGACTTGTACAGACTTCTGTAACCGTGCGGTAAACAGAAAGATGAAAGAGTCCAGAGATATCTCTGTTGAAAAATTCTCGCAATGTCGAAAGGCGATGGAATCTAGCGTCACCGCAGTAGATGGTCCTTCATTATTGCGAGAATCCCCGTTAATCAGAGACCTAAGTCCATGATTGTTAGGCAGAGATACGGTTCGGTAGTCAATCAAGCAGGGGAGAGAGAGACATACATGACCGTGAATCTCGGAGGCCCAGCTGATACTGAGCTGCTATCAGGCAGTTCAATACGCAGTGGTTAGCCTGCTGACTCGTCATCCTGAGTTGCCAGGTAATCCATTATTCCACGAAGGAATGCGTTCAGCTAGAACTACCGAGCATAAAAGATATGCTCGGGCATTATATTTAGGCGAAACGAATTTCGGTAAATATAAAAGTTGAAATGGTGTTGTCGTGACAAAACCATAAGTATATAAAATTGAAACTGAAAACTCTCCTGGGAGGTTGCAGGCAACCCCGAGTTGCAGTTCCATAGAATACTTCTCGTCTAAGTCGCAATCCGTAGAATAACTAGGATATGCGCCTACCCCTCGGACAATTCAACTGCTTAGCAGAATCATGTCGCGAGGTTAATATACGTAGATATTTGTAGGATTCTGAACAACGATCTCCATCCTAAATTCTTTCCTTCAAGAAAACAAAATAAGGATTGGAGATCGACCACCTTCGTTCTCTATCAAAGAGAGTGAAGGAGAAGTCTTCCTCGAAGGAAAGCTTCAATGGTGAACAGAATACTAAGACGATAGTTTCAAGCCAAACTGGATATTCCCGTCCGATCTCCTCTATTCCAGGTTGGTCGCCTACTGTTAGATAGTTCTTTCAGCAGCAGTCTTCTTTACAATGCTAGAAATTCCAGAATTCGAGCATAGGCGAGGTTCCCGATTATCGTGTAACATATCGGGGATTCTCGTCTCGCTCCACTTTGGACCGTGGTCTCGCGTAAGTGTTTGAAGATCGTAAAAAACTCGAACACTCTGAATGCGCTAGAAATTCCGTAGAATTCTAAGCAGTCTGCGAAACCCCCACCGAATTCGTCAAACGATATCGGCTGGTGGTCCTCTCGATTCCCGTAGAAATCGAGAATGGAGCAGGATTCCTCCTCAACGACCGGGGCTTACGTCAGGTAGGACCGAAGGTCCCTCCGGTAGCGCAGTCCCGAACGTGGGATCCTACAAAGAAATCTCTGTAGGATCCTTCCCCTTTCCCTCGTAGCCGTAAGGAGGGAGGGAATGGGGAAGGAATTGGATACTCGCGTCGCCTTCCCAGTGGAACTAGCAGTTGGAGAAGAGTAGGAGGCAGCCATCGCCTTGCGGCGATGGCCTCTCAGAGTCCTGGGAAAAACGTATCGTCAGGAGAAAACGTTTTCCCCGCGGAGGGTTACGAACTCTCACTGTAGGTAAGGGTCTGCCGCCACTGTGAACGTCGTCTGGGTGGGGCTGATCGACACCTGACAGGAGAGAGCCGATACCGTCCTCCGACTCATTCCAGTCCTCGTCGAGGTCGAAACCTCTCAGGAGGACCGAAGGAGTATTTAAATACGGTGTCCGAAGACACGTAGAAAATGCCGCTGTCGCAGTAGAGGAGGTGGAAGTAGCTTGATCGACCGGCCAGAACTGAGAGAGCCTTCCTGTCCGGAGACGAGAGACACTGGTTCGAGACAGAATCGGCAAGCTCCGATCGCGGCAGACCCACCGTCGGTTTGGGTTCCCTCTCGGGCCCCCAAACGACTCGAGCAGAGACGTGGGCTCTGCTGGTGGGAGCGGCAATCCTTCCGCAGGGTCATTATGCTGACGAATCAGCTAATGACTTCTGCAAATCCTCTGTATCTCGGGAGTAACCGCGTCTTGCGGAGTAGGACCGTCCAGTCCCTCCAACAAGAACAGATCCCTAGATACTCCTCCTTCAGAAGGAGGGGAAGAGCGGCAGACCCCTGACGGTCGCCTCCAGCTAATTGCGCGTATGTCCTGGTCGGTCGTAGAACCGTGCCTGGTCCATACGGCGTCATAGCGGGGTCCGCGAGCGGCCGCACCTTTCGCGATCACTCATAGGTACCTTGCTCCTCCCGGCGTATGCCCGAGGAGGTTGAAGGTACAGGAGAGGCAGACCTGACGCTCCCCCCTAGCTCGCTGGCAGGACCCACGTGCTTGGAGGGCTGCTGCTGATCGTCAACCCGCGGTGGCGATCGAGCAGCATGCCTAGCCTTGCCGCTCGCCTGAGGCGAGAGGCTTGGCTGAGAACGTCGACGCTGATCTCTAGCGTCAGGCGAGCTGTTGCTGGTTACCGTCTCCGCCCGGTCCCGATGGGAGCGGCGTCAGGTGACCTGCTAGGCTCGCTGTCACGGTGAGACCGGCGAGCGTCCTCTCGGCGCGTCGAGCCACTGGTACCAGCCGTGGCTGGTACCGACGGCCGCGGGGACCCCTTCCTCGCCTCAACCCGTTATGGGAGAGGCGACCTGACGCTCCCCCCTCGCTCGCTGGCAGGACCAGCGTGCGTGGAGGGCTGCTGCTGATCGTCAACCCGCGGTGACGGTCGAGCAGCAGGCCTAGCCTTAACGCTCGCCCTGGGGCGATTGGCTCGGCTGAGAACGTCGAGACCGATCTCTAGCGTCAGGCGAGCTGCCGCTGGTCACCGCCTCCGCCCGGTCCCTCGGGAGCGGCGGACGGGTGACCTGCTAGGCTCTGTATCGCGTCGAGACCGGCCAGCGTCCTCTCGGCGCGTCGAGTCGCTGGTACCAGCCGTTGGCTGGTACCGGCGGCCGTGGGGACTCCTTCCTCGCCTCAACCCGTGGCTGATCAGCGACCGTCACGTTAGCCCGAGCAGCCAGTTGATCGCTGCGAGAGCGTCCACTGGGCCTGGCGAGAGTCGTGTGCACGACTCTCGCCAGTCTTCTGCTCCGCGCCGCTGTCTTGACGGCGAGCGAGCTCGGGCGTCAAAACTTTGGCTGGACGGTCTTCTTGGAAGAGCGTCCACTCGGTGCTTCTCGCGAACGAGAAGCGGCCGAGACGGAACCTGGTTTAGCGGCAGACCCGCTAGCACCAGGTGAGGACGCACCACCGAGGCTGGTGCCCTCTGGTCCCCGTCGACTTCTTCTTTGCAGAAGAAGCGACGGGCCCCGTTCCCGAAGGAACAGGAGGACCAGCAGAGAGCTCCCCAGCTCGCCTGAGCGAGCCGGGCCCTTAGAAGATCCCGAAGGAGTCTTCTTAGGGGGAAAGGAGGCAACCTTCTTCTTCTTCGGCTGTTTGGTTTGGCCTTAGAAGTCGAAGGGGAAGGAGAGGCAGCGGACGACGAAGAAGACGACGAAGACGACGACGACACCTTCCTCTTCCTCTTCTTCTTCGCCAGGCTCCGCAGGACAGACGTCAGGTCTTCCATCCAGGAGGGAGCCGGGGCAGTTGCCGAAAGCAACAGGGCCCGACTGCACCTGTCCGGAAAGACCTGAGACTGTGACAGCATCACCAACAGCAGGAACAACAGGAACAGGGTCAGGAACAGCAGGAACATCTGAAAGTGATGAGCAGCAGGCACCTGATCTGAAAGGGAATGAGCGGCTGGGACAGCAACAGGTACGGGGCAGGAACGGCAGGTACCACAGGAGAGACAGGCGTCCTGTCGGCAGCTACCGTCATCCTCGGCACTGGCGGCAGGTCCAGGGGGGTACTCTTTCGGGCAGCGGCAGTCCCGGGGTCGGCAATACAAGGGGACCCCAGGTGGGCTGGCGGTGGCACCGTCCTGATTGGCACGGCAGGAATTGGTTCTGGGATTGACAGCCGTGGGTGTTACCGACATGGACATTGTGGTGTGTACACCAGGTGCGGTGACCTCTCCTATGCTGGTGTCGAGATTGTGGTTGTTGTAGTGGTTACCGTATCATGAGTGACCACTGCCGACCCCGCCAAACCGCTGAATCAACCCCTGCAGTCCCAGCGACTCCCACACCTGTCCCAGGTCGTCCTCGCTGATGGCAAACCTGCGGAGCAACAGTCGGGTTAGTTAGAGGGGCTTCCTCGCGCCTGGGGGAAGAGAAACCCACCCAGAGCGGACGGAAGACCCCGAGTACAACTGGACGTCCGTTACCAAACAGTCACTGGACATTTCCGATGACTTCTTGTGTCCTCGTACAGCACCCACTGCGCCTCTGACGAATGCATACACGTTACACAGGGCTCGTTGCGGGAGCCACTCTCGCCCCCGACAACGAGTACAAACCTCGTGAGGATCTACATCTACATCCAAGGTCTCTCCCACGGATGTAGCACCTGCGGTAACCATAGATAGATAGTAAGAGGGGTTCCCTCACGCACGGGGGGAAGACATGCCCCACCCGAACGCAAGGAAGACCCCAAATACAAATACAATGAAGAAGCTGAGCGGGGGGCAGGAAGGAAGACAAAGAATCGGCTACCAAGGGAGTCGCGGGAGAGCTTTCCGACGACTTCCTGGCAGACCTTCGCTTCCCCCACCCCCACCCCGCACAGCAGTGAAAAGTAATATGAAAATGAAACAGAATACTGCCCTTGCGATTCACTTCATAGAACTTGGAGAAAAGATCAATTCCCGGGTAAGAACGGAAACTTGATCCAATAATATGATGCTATCATAAAATATATATGAAAATGAAACAGAATACTGCACTTGCGATTTCATTTCACATAAAAAATCGTAAGGATCAATTCCCGGGTAAGAACGAAAATTGATCCAGATTAAATTCATGCAATCAATAAAAGAAAATGAAAAGAATATTGCAATTGCGAATCCACTTTCATTGCATTCTATTATACAAAATTAAAAGTTCGTGCCGAGCGCAATCACACTCTCGGTAACGAACGCACAGGGCAAAATATAATGAAAAAAGTACTTACATTTTTCAATTACACCCTTTCGCCCAAATACATGACTCGGCGCGAGCGCGCCCGCCCTCGGCACCGAGACATAATTCAAGGGTTCATAATTAAGTAATGAAAATGAAAACAGTGTACTTACAGTTTCATTTTCAAGTCAAACAAACCATTAGTAGAAAACACAATATAAACAAAGCATACGACGATGAAGCGGGCAGAGAGCGATGACGAACACGTCCTTCACACCCGCGGCCGAAAGCAAAAGTGGTTTGTTTACCTCCCAGTCGCGCGGCGCGCGACTGTCGGACAAGCAGTTAACTACCGTTCTCCCCTTGTTCGAAGCTTACGACCGTTCCAGCTGCCGCTAGCTACTTCCTATTGTTAAAGGACCGATGGTTTGTATTACGTATCGGAACAAAAGTACATTATAACGCGTCCTGACACCGGAGTAGAGGTCTTTAGCTCCGTTTCTCACCAACAACAGGTCTCGTCTGATGCCCATCTCCGATGTCAGGACGCATTATAATGTACTTTTTTTGGGGTTGTACACATTGATCGTACATGGTCCACCCCTGTACCATGCGGTTTTTTACCCTACTTCGAAAGGAGAGTAGAGGTCTCGAGCTCCTTCTCTCACCCGCAACAACTTGTGACAGATGACCATCTCTGGTGTTAGGACGTGTTAAAGTACTTTTTCGGAGGATGGCTTCAAACATGGTGGAAACTGGATCCGCTAGTCCAGTCGGTTGTTCCCCCTATTCAATGTGTTGTAGAATTTCAATCTTTTGAATGGTATGCTTAAATATTCAATTGTATTGTTGTTTCGCCAATTAGCTATAAATCTCTAGTGAAAAAGTGGGCTTTCTTCAGATCAATGGTCGCACAGCGGTTTTACCCTACATGGGTAACTACGCCAGATGCGGTGCTTTGTTAGTTCTACCTTTGTATTAGTGAGAAATTTATTTCTAAGTAGCAAGTAGCTAGTAGCTAGGTTAATAAAAAGTTTCTCATATTTAACTTTACGGTTACTCTATCCAACAGTAGCTTAACTTACGTGATCGAGAAATAGCTTGCATAGTTCCGCATTCCCTTTAAACGCCGCATGATGCAAAGGTGTCATCCCATTAGTGTCTACATCTGTGACTTTGCCTTCACCCTTCAGGAGGAGGGACTTAATGCTCTGCACTTCATTTGTTGCCACTAAGCCAATAATTTCAGGCGGGGGAATCTTGTCGCTCTCAGACATGTTTGTTTACCTCTGGAACATTCCCGTTTGTCTTCTCCTTTCATTCAGCAGGACCGTTGGGCAATGACTGCCGGACCGTCGCAGCCTCCTCTTACATTATCGAAGACTACTATACTGCGCCGCACACATCAAACTCTTATCGAATTATTGTGGCGAAAATTGACGTTTCAGCATTACCATGAAATACTTGACATATACTGCAAGGACACTGATTTTCGTGCTGCTGGGAAAGTATGCTGCATATAAACAACGATTTCACGAGTCCTGTG
>NC_061093.1:43773003-43783235 GCF_015104395.2 Macrobrachium nipponense
GTAGACCCTCACACGGTATGCAAGGGTTGCAGGGAGTATGAATGTTCTTTTACTAATACTTGTAAGGAATGTGAGAACTTGAGTGAGAACGAATGGAAGAATCTAACTAATTATTTAAAAAAGTTAGAGAGAGAAAGAGTGAGGAAGGCTTCTTATAGAAGTTTAAGTAGTTCTAGATCTGAAATAATTCCTAGCTTGGGATCTTCCCCAAGGGTAAGTATTGCTACTTCTCCTTCCATTGCAGCCCCTTCTCCTATTGCAGAACCTGTAGATCCAGCAAAAGAACTTGCGGATCTAAAAGCAGCCTTCAAGTTGATGGAAAACAAAATGGCTGCCATACAAGGTAAGGCTAGTGATTTTTCAGTGGACAGTGATATGAGTGTCCCCAGTGTAGTGGAGGGGGCATCTGGTCGGCTCAGCAACGCTCCTAGGTCTAGACCTCTTCCAAGCTCACATGCCCAGAGGAGAAGGAAGTCGAAAACCGAAAGGAGGTTGTGGAGAATCCCCACCGATCAGGTGTCCCTTCGGCGGTTTCTGTGACACCCCAGGACTGCCAAGGATCGCTATTGTAAAAGCGTCCTGCGTGAGTGTTTTTCGTCGTCGGGATCTTCATCTCCGAGACGTGATTGGAGAGATTCAGATCGATCTCGGCCTCTCAAGAGGAGTTGGAAGGCTCCGACTATTGATTCGAGCCCAGAAAAAACTTCCTGAGGAGTCTCCCTCGGGAGTGAAGAAGGCAAGAAGAGCCATTCTTTCAACCAGAGTGAGAAGGAGGCAGGAGGTGGAGGCTATGGACTCCTCCCCTCCTCCCGAAGAGGATAAAGAGGAGGCTACGAAGAGATTCATGATGGCGATGCAAGAGCAGATTTCGTCTTTTGTAGGAGTTCTGTCAAAGGAGCCTCCTAGAAGGAAAGACTCTTCCCTTCCGATCAAAAGATCCTCCAGACGTATGGAGGTATCTGCCGCCAGGATCGATACTCCTACTCGAGGTGAGGTTTCCTGTACGAACCTGGATGAACCGATCAGACGTCTGGCACCGGCCAGGAGTGAGGAGTCACCCAGGAGGCAGGAGCCAAGAGCCAGGAGTGAGGAGTCAACCAGGAGGCAGGAGCCCAGAGCCAGGAGTGTAGAGGCATCCAGGCAGGAGGCAGGAGCCAGGAGGCAAGAGCCAGGAGGCAAGAGGCAGGAGGCAGGAGTCAAGAGGCAGGAGCCAAGAGGCAGGTCAGGAGGCAGGAGTCCGGAGTCAGGAGGCAGGAGTCCGGAGTCAGGAGTCAGGAGTCAGGAGCAGGAGTCAGGAGCCAGGAGGCAGGAGTCAGGAGGCAAGAGTCAAGAGCCAGGAGGCAGGAGTCGGGGACTCGTTCCTGGAGGTTATGACTCTTCTCCAAATAGGAGCTCCTCTCCTTCAGAGCATAGGAGGTCTTGGAAGGACTCTCCCTCCAAACGTGAACTTTCTCCTTCGTCTGATCGAGGGTTAGACGAGTTGTCTGATGACGAACCTCTGTTAATGAGGGACTATCTAGTTATAAAGTCTTAGCCTCATTATTACTTCAAGAATTTGGAGATTCTCTTAGTCCGGCGGCTCCTCCTTCTCCTCGTTCTCTCTTTTCGAGCTCGGCTACGGCAAAATCTTCGGCCTTTTTGAAAATGAAGCCTGCGATATCGATGAAGAAGGCACTCCATTCTTTAGATTCTTGGATGGACAAGAAGAAGGAGTTAGGAAAGACGGTTTGTTCCGATACGTAATACAAACCCTCGGTCCTTTAACAATAGGAAGGTAACTAGCGGCAGCTGGGACGGTCGTAAGCTTCGAACAAGGGGAGAACGGTAGTTAACTGCTTGTCCGATCGTGCGCGCGCCCGCGCGCCGAGAGGTGAAGAATCACTTTTGCTTTCGGCCGCGGGGTGTGAAGGACGGTGTTTCGTCATCGCTCTCTGCCCGCTTCATCGTCGTATGCTTTGTTTATTTTGTGTTTTCTACTAATGGTTTGGTTTGACTTTAAAATGAAACTGTAAGTACACTGTTTTCATTTTCATTACTTAATTATGAATCAACATGGAGCTATCGCCGTAGAGACGGCGATTTCCGCTCTTTTCATGAATTGAACCCTTGAATTATGTCTCGGTGCCGAGGGCGGGCGCACTCGCGCCGAGTCATGTATTTTGGGCGAAATTGTAATTGAAAGATGTAAGTACTCTTTTTCATTATATTTTTGCCCTGTGCGTTCGTTGCCGAGAGCTTTATTGCGCTCGGCAAGAGCCTCTTATTTTGTATGAATAGAATGCAATGAAAGTGGATTCGCAATGCAGTTTTCTTTTCATTTTCATTTATTAATTGCATCAAATTTAATTTTGGATCAAGTTTCCGCTCTTACCCGGGAATTAATCCTTACGATTTATTGCTGTGAAAGTGAATAGCAAGTGCAGTATTGTTCATTTTCATATATATTTATGATAGCATCATATTATTATGGATCAAGTTTTCCGCTCTTACCGGGAATTGATTTTTCCCGCCTTCTTTAAGTTTCTATTGAGTGAATCGCAAGTTGCAGTATTCTGTTTTTCATTTTCATTATTTACTTTTCACTGCTGTGCGGGGGTAGGGGAAGCGAAGGTCTGCCAGGAAGTCGTCGGAAAGCTCTCCCGCGACTCCCTTGGTATCCGATTCTTCGTCTTCTTTCCTGCCCCCCCGCTCAGCTTCCTCGTATTTTGTTTTTGGGGTCTTCCTTCCGTTCGGGGTGGGGCATGTCTCCCCCCCCGTGCGTGAGGGAACCCCTCTTACTAATCTGTCTGTGCTACCGCAGGTGCTACAGCCGTGGGAGACGACCTTGGACAGGTATGGACCACTGCGGCTGCAGGGCGTGCCTAGCATCCACGATCTGCTGCAGAGTCTAGCGAGGTCTGGGGCGGTGACCTTGGAGTGGTCTCCACTACAAACCTTCACGGCCGCTTATGCTGCTTCCCCCCGCTGGTCTACACTCCCCATGCTGTGTCGGTGACGCCGTCTGCCGCTTCTAGGGCCGGTCGCCGCCGTACCGAGGAGGGGTATGCCGCCGCCAGCCTGTGTTTTCTTCGTGTGCCTGCCCCAGACTTCCGCTGTTTCCAGCAGCTCGCCCCTGGACCGGCCGCCAGTACCACGCTGGCTGCCGATGATTCTACGAGGCGATGGCTGGGCTGCCGTGACCTGTCGCTGATGTGGTTCCCGCTACTGGCTTGGCTGTTCTTTCTGTGTTTACCGCTGCCGCTGTTCCTGCCGCTCCTGAGCTGGTTGCTGTTCCTGTCGCTCCTGGTTCCTGCGCCTGTCCATGCTGGTCCTGCCCATGGTGTGTCTTCCCAGTCCCAGTCCTTACGGACAGGTGCAGTCGGGCCGTGTTGCTTCGGCAATAGGCCCGACTCCGGCCTGGATGGAGGACCTGACGACTGTACCCTGCGTGAGCTGACGAAGAAGAGGAAGGTGTCATCTTCGTCTTCGTCTGTTGCTGGCCTCTTCGCCCCTTCGATCTTCATTTAAGGGCCATAAGCCGAAGAAGAAGAAGGCTGCCTCCCCCCCCTAAGAAGTCTCCTTCGGGAACTTCTAAGGGCCCGTCCCACCTCGGTGGGACGGGGGGTCCTTCTGCTGGTCCTCCTGCTCCTTCGGGAGCGGGGCCCGTCTCCCCTTCCGTAAGGAAGAGATAGACGGGGACCAGAGGAGTATCGGTTAGCTCTGGTACTTCCTCGCCTGGTGCTAGCGGCGATGCCGCTACGCCAGGTTCCGGCTCGGTCTCTTCGTTCGCGGGAGATCCCGAGTGTACGCTCTCCCTCGGGAGACCGTGCAGCCAAAGTTTCGGCGCCAGAGTTCGCTCGGCGCCAAGACCACGGCACGGAGCAGAAGGCTAGGCGAGAACCGCTCAGGTGGACTCTCGCCAGGCCAGCGGCCGCTCTCGCAGCGACCAGCTGGTAACCGGGTTTTGTTATTCCCCCTAAGAAGACTCCTTCGGGAACTTCGAAGGGCTCGTCACATTCCGGTGTGACGGGGGGGTTCTTCTGCTGGTTCCTCCTGTTCCTTCTGGGAACGGGGGAGGGGCCCGTCTCTCCCCTTTCTGAGAAGAAGAAGAAGACGGGGACCAAGGGTGGGTGTCTGGCTACCGCTGGTACACCCTCGCCTGGTCTTGGCAGCTCTGCTGCTAAGCCAGGTACCGGCTCGGTTTCTCGTCCGCGAGAAGTTCCGAGTGTACGATCTCCTTCGGGTGACCGTGCAGCCAAAGTTAAGACACCTGAGTTCGCTCAGCGTCATGACCGAGGCACGGAGCAGAAGACTGTCGAGAGCCGCTCAGGTGACTCTCGCCAGGCCAGCGGCCGCTCTCGCAGCGACCAGCCGTACGGATCGGGTGGACGTGACGGTCTCTGACCGGCCACGGGTTGAGGCTGGAAGAGGTCCCCCAGGTCCCCTCGACCGACGGTACCAGCCTCGGCTGGTACCAAGCGGTTTGACGTGCCCGCGAGGACGCTCACCGGTCTCACGGCGAAAGCGAGCTCTGCAGGTCACCTGACCGCCGCTCCCACAGGGACCGGGCGGATACGGTGACCAGCAGCAGCTCGTCTGACGCACGGGACCGGGGTCGACGTGCTCAGTCGAGCCGCTCGCCACAGGTGAGCGGCACGGCCAGGCCTGCAGATCGATCCCCACCGCGGGTTGGTGATCGGCTGCAGCCCCCCACGTACGCCTGGTCCTGCCAGCGAGCGGGGGGGGAGCGGGTCAGGTCTGTCTCTCCACTACCTTCAACTTCCTCGGGCTACACCGGGAAAGAGCGAGGTAGCTAGGAGTGATTCGTGAGAGGTGCGCCGCTCACGATCCCGTCACGACGCCGCACGTGCCACGTATGGTCTTAGGACCAACCAGGACGTACGCGCAAGTGATTGGAGGCGACCGTCAGTGGGAGAGGGGGTAGCGTCAGTTCTGTCTCTCCGATACCTTCAACTTCCTCGGCATACGCCAGGAAGAGCGAGGTATATAGGAGTGATCGTGAGAGATGCGCCGCTCACGATCCCGTCACGACGCCGCACGTGCCAGGTTGGTCTTAGGACCAACCAGGACGTACGCGCAAGTGATTGGAGGCAACCGTCAGGGATCTGTTGCTGGTCCTTCTTCTGAAGGAGGAGGGTCCTGGGAGCTGCTCTTGTTGGAGGGACTGGACGGTCCATACTCCTCGAGACGCTGTAACTTCCGAGATTCAGAGTAACTTTACCCAGGTTATTGCACTGATTCGTCAGCACAACGACCGGGGGGAAGGATCGCCGCTCCCACCAGCAGAGCCCATGTCTCTGCTCGAGTCGTTTTGGGGCCCCGAGAGGGAACCCAAACCGACGGTGGGTATGCCGCGATCGGAGCTTGCCGATTCTGTCTTCGAACCAGAGTCTCTCGTCTCCGGACAAGAAGGCTCTCTCAGTTCTGGCCGGTCGATCAAGCTACTTCCACCTCCTCTACTGCGACAGCGGCGTTTCTACGTGTCTTCGGACACCGTATTTAAATACTCCTTTGGTCCTCCTGAGAGGTTTCGACCTCGACGAGGACTGGAATGAGTCGAGGACGGTATCGGCTCTCTCCTGTCAGGTGTCGATCAGCCCCACCCAGACGACGTTCACAGTGGCGGCAGACCCTTACCTACAGTGAGAGTTCGTAACCCTCCTCGGGAAAACGTTTTCCTCCTGACGATACGTTTTCCCAGACTCTGAGGCCATCGCCGCAAGGCGATTGCTGCTCCTACTCTTCTCCAACTGCTAGTTCCACTGGGAAGGCGAGCGAGTATCCAATTCCTCCCCCATTCCCGCTCTCCTTACGGCTACGAGGGAAAGGGGAAGGATCCTACAGAGATTTCTCTGTAGGATCCCACGTTGGGGACTGCGCTACCAGGGGGACCTTTCGGGTCCTACCTGACGTAAAGCCCCGGTCGTTGAGGAGGGATCCTGCCCCATTCTCGATTTCTACGGGAATCGAGAGGACCACCAGCCGATATCGTTTGACGAATTCGGTGGGGGTTTCGCAGACTGCTTAGAATTCTACGGAATTTCTAGCGCATTCAGAGTGTTAGAGTTTCTTACGATCTCCAAACACTTAGGCGAGACCACGGTCCAAAGTGAGCGAGACGAGAATCCCCGATATGTTACGATAATCGGGAACCTCGCCTATGCTCGAATTCCTGGAATTTCTAGCATTAGGAAGAAGACTGCTGCTGAAAGAAGACTATCTCACAGTAGGCGACCAACCTGGAATAGAGAAGAACGGACGGGAATATCCAGTTTGGCTGGAACTATCGTCTTAGTATTCTGTTCACCATTGAAGCTTTCCTTCGAGGAAGACTTCTCCTTCACTCTCTTTAATAGAGAACGAAGGTGGTCGATCTCCAATCCTTATTTTGTTTTCTTGAAGGAAAGAATTTAGGATCGTTGTTCAGAATCCTACAAATATACTACGTATATTAACCTCACGACATGATTCTGCTAAGCAGTTGAATGGTCCGAGGGGTAGGCGCATATCCTGGTTATTCTACGGATTGCGACTTAGACGAAAAGTATTCTAATTGAACTGGCAACCCGGGTTGCCTGCAACCTCCCAGGAGTTTCCAGTTTCAATTTTATATACTTATGGTGTTGTCACAACAACACCATTTAAGCTTTTATATTTACCGAAATTCGTTTCGCTTAAATATAATTGCTTGAGCATATCTTTTTATGCTCGGTGGTTCTAGCCGAACGCATTCCTTCGTGGAAAGGATTACTTGGCAACTCAGGATGACGAGTCAGCGACAGCTACTGCGTATTTGGAATTGCCCGAGGCATTTCAGTATCAGCTGCCGCTTTGAGATAGACGGTTGTTTATGTCTTTCTTACCTGCTTTGATTGAATAACAACCGTATCTCTGCCCAACCAACAATCACGGACTTAAGTCTCTGATTAACGGGGATTCTCGCATACATGAATGACCATCTACTGCGGTGAAACGCTAGTATTCATCGTCTTCGGTATTGCGAGAATTTTAAACAGAAGATATCTATTCGACTCTCATCTTTCTGTTTACCGCACGGTAACAGAATTCTGTAATAGTCTCTTGCTGCATCGTATCCGATAATGCGAATGATTTTTGCGGAATCTGAGTTTGTCCTCAAATATCTTGTATTCGGAGGTGTACAATTGTTCATTGTTCACCCCGGATTAGCGATGTATTGAAAGACATCGCCTACTCCCACACCTGCCAGCTCTACTTCCAAACGTTCAGCCCATGAGAAGCAGTTCTTCAAGCGGCTCTCCCTGTGTTTCATTACTGAAGAACGCCCCGCTTTCATTGCACAACGGACAGCAATGAAATGGCGGTTAGCGTTTTCAGTCATTTGTAAGCACAGTTTAGAATCTTGAGATTCCTTCTCTCGATTCAGCTGGAAGACGTAGGTTGCATTCATTGCCTACCTTCGTCTTCAACGTCACATAGTGTTGTTTCTCCTTAAGCTGAGATTCAACGTCTATGAGATTTTCTGCCATCAGGGACCTCGGTCTTTTGAAGGCAATTGACTTTCGCCTTTTGAGCTTATGCATTAAGAGAATCATCGCCGCGCCGTCCGGCATCGGTGACTAACAAATATTTTATTTGTTTGGTCTCTCAGCATAACTCTTTAAAGGGCGAAGGTCACGTGACTTACCCGGATGCTTTGGCAACTTGCCGCTACTGATTCCGAACCAGTCAGTCGGCAGCTGTCAGAGCGCCCGAGTCAGTTTACGAACTATGCTGTGGACTTAGTTCGGTTGTTCCACAATCATTACTTCGTCTTAATAGCTTGTCAGTATGAGTACTGTACATAACCAAAGTCGAGAAGAGGGATAGGTCATACGACTATTCCCTTCTTTTCGTCTTAGGTAACTGCATGACTTCTCTTGAGAGTCAAGCACAAAGGGATGGGGATTTGTTTTGACGCTCGATTTCGTACCGATCTTCGTAGCGAAGACTCAGAACCCTTCGGTAACTGACGATTGGGTTCGAGTCTTTCACAATACCCTCCCTAATGGACTTCACCGCCTCCGATACGAACGGCTATGCTGCTTTGTCCTGTGAAGGTGCGACGGAGCTGTCTGAAGAAACTCGACACCCAGGATGAGTGTGGACGCCTCTTCATCATTCTCTCGCGGTTCCGCAAGAACTTCTCCGTGGCGCAAGGTAATGAAGGCAGGCGCCCTGGTCCAACCGGACCGCATGCACCTCCTTCTACCTTCAGGATATTGCCCACAGTTCCTTGGATCTTTTTCCTTGGGAACCGTGGTGGTTGCTCAACACATTGTGTAGTTAACCCAGACCCTCGCAGGCTGAACAGCATCGAGTCCTGGTGTGACGCCTAAGAAAATGGATGAGGATGAGAGTGTGACTGGCTCCTCTTCCCATCTTTTTCTTCCCTCTAGCCTTTGGGTAGAGGGACACGGTCGTCACCCTGCTGGGTAAGGACGAGATGCAGGTGAGCTACTCAATAGAGCACCATCCTATCCCTTTCAGTAGGGATAGGAGTAAATATCCACCCCTTCCTCCAACAAGGGGGAGGAAGTGGATGCCAAATTGAGACAAACCCATCATTTTATGATTGTCTCTTGCAAACAGGAACAAGTTCTTGCTTGCTGGTACGAAGAGATACGGTTGCCTCTCTCTTAGTACTTGGCCCACCCGAGGGTCTGACCATTGATCCTGCGGTGCACCCCGATCAATCGGAACAGAGGTTTGGATCCCTCCCTGCTCTTACGACCAGGGAGGCACTCCAGGGTTTGGACGAACACCAGTCTGTTCACCAAAAGACTCAGATTCCTCCCACCAAGAAGTGAGTCTTCCTATTGTTAAAGGACCGAGGGTTGTATTACGTATCGGAACAAATGACAATTTGTCGAAAATTGCATTTTTCCTAAACTATACAAACCTGAGGTCCTTTACATATAGTCCCACCTCATGCCACCCCTCACTCTGCAACTTTTTGCATGGGCCTAAAGCAAAAGTGATTCTTCACCTCTCGGGCGCGCGGGCGCGCGCACGATCGGACAAGCAGTTAACTACCGTTCTCCCCTTGTTCGAAGCTTACGACCGTCCCAGCTGCCGCTAGTTACCTTCCTATTGTTAAAGGACCTCAGGTTTGTATAGTTAGGAAAAATGCAATTGTTCCGACACGGCATACAAACCTTCGGTCCTTTTACAATAGGAAGGTACTAGCGGCAGCTGGATAGGTCGTAAGCTTTCGAACAAGGGGTTCGGTAGTTAACTGCTTGTCCGACAGGCGCGCGCCGCGCGACTGGTAGGTAAACAATCACTTTTGCTTTCGGCCTGCTGGCGTGTGGACGTGTATCATCGCTCTCTGCCCGCTTCATCGTCGTTGCTTTCGCATGATTGTGTTTTTCTTTTTCTATTTATCTAGTGAAACTGAATTGTAAGTACAATCATTTCATATTTATTCCCATTGAATTCAATTGTGAATTAAAGGATCTTGGTTTCACCACGCCTCCGATTACCGGTTCCGAGTGCCGGGACTGAAGGGCGTAAGTGCGGGAATTCATTTTCCCAGAAATGATCCTCGTATTGTGTATGGCTCGGTGCCGAGGGCGGGAGCGCTCGCTCCGAGCGTATATTTTGGGTTGGAAAAACTTATTCAGTATGGAAGTGGAATCGCAAGTACAGTATTCTTTTTCATTTTCATATATTATTTTGATTGTAGCAATACTCATTTTGGATCAGTTTCCGAGCTTACCCGGAAATTGATCCTTTCCCCTTTTTATTTTGAATGAAGTGAAATCGCAAGTGCAGTTCTTTTTCATTTTCATTTTTTATTGAGATTGCATTGTTTACTGGGATCAATGTTTCCGCTATTTCCCGGGAATTGATCCTTCCCCTTTTATTTGTATGAAGTGAAATCGCAAGCGCAGTATTCTTTTCATTTTCATATATTTTTGATTGCATCAATTCATTATGGATCAAGGTTTCCATAAACCTTGATCCATAAAGGTAAGGAATGGATCCTTTACCCTTGCGCTCGGTACCGAGGGCGCAAATGCGCTCGATCCGAGCCCTTATTCATTGTGAAGTGAATCGTAATGCAAGATGCATTTTCATTTTATTCCTTATTATTGATTGCATAATATTTATTTGGTTCAAGTTCCCGCTCAGTCAGGGAATTGATCCTTATGCCCTTGCATTCGGGCCGATGGCACGATTGCTCTCGGGCTCTTATATTGTTGTTGGGT
>NC_061093.1:43783735-43813735 GCF_015104395.2 Macrobrachium nipponense
TCGTGGACAGGTTTGTGACTTGACTTCTCGTTGGTGACGTATGTAAGCCCTGGTCTGACGAGGATATGACTGCTTATATGAAACGCCAAACAATCTTGCAGCGTAAAAGATCGGTTAAAGGAGAAAAAGAAATCGATTGCTAAAACTGTATCTAACGAATTCTTTGACTTGGGCGCTCATGATTCTGGCTCTTCGGTTTCGGTATCGTACGACTCCGATTCCGAATTAATTGATGCTTTGCCCCTGTACAACCGGTAATTAGTGAAGTTAGTTCTGATGTAGATTCGAAGATTTTGGCAATGGAAACTACCTGGAAACAGAATTTTAAGAAATTACAGCTTAGTCTAGATAGAGATATTTCTGCTAAGTTTTAAACAATCTGGTCAGAGAATTTTCAAGAAGCCTTTACTAGAATGTCTAAACACACTTTTAGATTCATTTTCAGCTCCTCGTCAGTACCTGTCGACAGCACCATGGGTAACGGTGCGACAGATACCCCGGCTTGTGAACCCCGTCGTGGCGAAGGCCTAGGGGGGATCCGGTCCCGGGCAGGTGCCTAACGAATCTTTACCCAACGTGTCCCCTGTTAGTCCCGTAACAGTGCCAAAGGGCGCTTATTTAGGAGAAGGGGGGAGGGATATTAGTGTCAGACCTAAGATAGCTAGTCGTCAGGATTTTACTTCAGAGGAAGTTTCTAAGTTAGGATCTGACGATGATGATGATGATGACGCGGATTCGTGTGATATTGATGTTTCCTCGAATGGATGTCATGATGTAGAATTCAAGAAACTTTTTGATTTAATTTTGAGTTTTCTTCCTCAGGCGAGGCCTAAAGAGCAGAAGCAGCCTCCGCCTCGTTGTATTACAGAAGGGATTTTTGCTTGACGGTCCTTCCCGGTCACGGAATTTTTACGTTTTCCCTTTGCCCAGAGGTTCGCGAGAGTGAGGACGGACGTTGCCGCTAAACTTTCGAAGGTGATCGGGGAAGGGAAGAGGAGCTCTCTTCTCTTCTACGACACCGGAGAGAGGAGTTTACCAGGTGGCGGATGATTCTTCATTCTCTCGACCCCCCAACCAACCAAATCCTGATTTTGTCCGACTTTCAAGTCAACCCTTGCCTTCTAAGGCTTCGGTCTCTGTCTCAATTGAAGATTTTATTGCTATGGAGGCTGTTTATGAGCTCCTTACAAGAAGCTCAATCCTTCAATATGTGGGTCCTCGGAGGGCTTTTAATGTATATCAAGGACTCCGGGTTTGTTCCTCCTGATGCTCCTCTTTTTGAGAAATTCTGCTCATCCATTTCAATCGCTTCTGTACATCAGAACGAGCTTGCTGCTTCAATTGCAGGCCCTTTCTTGTTTCCTCTAAGGCGTAACCTGTATTTGTCGCAGTTACCCTCCTCTGTATCGGAGATTCAGAGAACCCGTCTGTTGTCCTCTTCTCCTTTTGGCGATTTCCTTTTCGATATTTCTGTGCTTTCTGAGGTTTTGAAGGAACATCAAGGTGATGCCTCTTCCCAAGCTCACTGGGCCTTATCAAGAGCTTTTTCCTCTGGTCTTCCTCCATTCCTTCAAGGAGTAAGCGTAAGTTTAGGACCAGATCTGTACCTTCTGCTCCAGCCCAACAACCTCCTTTCTGGCCTTTCTTTTTTCCAGAGTACATCTCAGGTTTGCTGGTGCTTTTCTTCTTCATCCTCTGGTGCTCACCCTTTGAAAACGCGGGAGAGGTTCTTGGCGTGGCTCCAAGGGCAGAGAAAGAGCTCAACCTCCAGGAGGACCTTCTTCTTCTTCTTCTTCTTCTTCCTTGTCTCTGCGTAAGAATTTTCGGAAGTAGGAGTCATTCACCTCGCCTGGAGACCCGCAGCAGGAGCTTGTCTCTCCCGCCATTGGTCAGCTTGGCAGGGCAGAGCGCGGTGGATGCTTGGGTGGTGGAGGTCCTGAAGGAAGGTTACGAGATCCCTTTTGTTTCCAGACCTCCACTTTCCAATCGTCCTCTCGAGTTCAGCAGTTATTCCCCTCACTCAATCAGGGGTCAAGCCTTGGAGAAGGAGCTTTCGGCCCTCTTGGAGAAGGATGCCATAGAGCGAGCTCCTCCTTCTCCCGGGTTTTACTCTCGGATGTTTGTAGTTCTAAAGGCCTCGGGTGCCTGGCGCCCCATCATAGATCTTTCGGTTTTGAACAAGTTCATTCTAAAGTCCAAGTTCAGGATGGAGACGGTCCAGACTGTTCTTTCATCCGTCAGGAGGGGGACTGGATGATTTCCATCGATCTGCAGGATGCTTATCTGCAAATCCCCATCCATCCAAGAAGCAGACCTTACCTTCGGTTTTTCACGGACTCGGGAGTTTTCCAGTTCAAGACCCTTTGTTTCGGCCTCACCACTGCTCCACAGGTCTTTTCTCGGGTGATGGCTCCTGTTTCAGCTATTCTGCATCAGTTAAATGTAAGGATGCTTCGGTATCTGGACGATTGGCTAGTCCAGGCCGAATCTCTAGAGAAATGTCTCCGGTCGAGGGAGATAGTTCTGTCTCTTTGTGTCGAGTTTGGGCATTCGTGTCAACTTCGACAAGTCCAATCTAATCCCTTGCCAGATCATGACTTATCTGGGGATTGTTTTGAATTCCCAGATTTTGAG
Source organism: Macrobrachium nipponense (assembly GCF_015104395.2). Lineage (NCBI taxonomy): Eukaryota > Metazoa > Arthropoda > Malacostraca > Decapoda > Palaemonidae > Macrobrachium > Macrobrachium nipponense. Next base: position 43,786,370 of record NC_061093.1, read on the forward strand.
GGCTTCTCCCGCTCAGAAACGGATAGACAAGCTTTCTGAGTCTGATCGAAGAATTTTGTCCTCCGTAATGCAGCCAGTTTCTCTTTGGAGGTCTCTCCTGGGCCATTTGTCATCCCTCATCCAACTGGTTCCCGGAGGTCGTCTCAGAATGAGGGTCCTTCAGTCGACACTTTCGCCAGTCATGGGATTTCGTGTCCGAGGACACGATTAGTCGCCTCTTCTCCACAATGTCGAAAGGATCTCCGTTGGTGGATGCAAGTTCACCGCCTCAAGTCAGGGGACATCTCTTCTTTCAGTTCCTCCGGACCTAATGTTTTGGGTCAGACGCCTCGGATCAAGGTTGGGGCGCACACCTGGGCTCCGAAGCCGCTTCGGGCCTTTGGTTAGAGGAGGAGAGGAGCATGTCAATAAATTGGAGGGAACTGAGGGCAGTGTACCTAGGCCTTCTTTCATTTCAGGACAACTGTTTGGAGTCGGTTGTCGCGATCTTTGTCGACAACACCAGCAGTCTCGTACTTGAGAAACCAAGGCGGCACACAGTCGGATCTTCTCACTCAAGAAGCCCGATCAATCCTGTGTTGGGCAGAAGACAGGGGGATTACGTTGGTCCCTCAGTTTATCCTGGGCCATCACAACGTCTTAGCAGACGCGCCTTGTCGAGACCGAACGAAGTTCAAGGGTCGGAGTGGACACTTTGCCAGGAAGTCTTCGACAGCCTCAGGAAGAAATGGCCTGCCTGTCACAGTCGATCTGTTTGCCACCCACTGAATTTTCGGTGCAGATATTCTTCGCCCCTTACCAGACTCCTCAGAGTGCCGGGACAGACTCTCTTTTGCAGGACTGGGAGGGACTTCAAGCCTATGCTTTTCCTCCGTTCTCTCTGGTGAGGTCAGTCCTCAACAAAGTGAGGGCAACCAAGCGTCTGGATCTCACCCTGATCGCCCCCTTTTGGCCACAGAAGGAGTGGTTTCCCGACCTTCTGGAAGCACTGGTGGAACCCCCCATTCGCCTGCCAGAGAGACCAGATCTTCTCAAACAACCCCATTTTCATCGGTTCCATCAGAGGCTCCACATGCTTCATCTTCATGCCTGGAGACTGTCAGGAGGTTCTCCAAGCACGAAGGGTTCTCCTCCAGAGTGGCGCGACAGTTGGCTCTTGCCAGGCGACAATCAACCAGAGTAAATTATCAGGCTAAATGGTCGGTTTACAGACGTTGGTGTAAGTCTCAAGGACATTCAATTTCTAGACCTTCCTTACCGAAAGTAGCGGAGTTTTTAGTTCATTTACATCATGACAGGGCCCTGTCACCTTCGTGCATTAAGGGTTATAGGTCTATGCTTTCCTATGTTTTTAAGGCAAGGCTTCCTGAGATCTCTTCATCTTATGTCATTAGAGATTTACTTCGATCTTTTTCCCTATCTCGACCCAGGCCGCAGTGTTCGCCTCCGACATGGGACGTTAACAAAGTCCTTCAAGCCTTAAGGTTCCCTCCGTTTGAGCCTCTGAATTCTGCCAAATTTAGGGACCTCTCTTCTAAGACACTCTTCCTTGTCTCACTGGGCTACAGCCAAGAGGGTGGGTGAACTGCAAAGCACTCTCTTTTCTGGTTGCCAGATCTGGACAAGACATGATTTTGTCATACCTTCCTGAATTTGTCGCAAAGACTGAATCGTCTGATAATCCCATTCCCAGGTCTTTCGTACTGAAGTCGCTGGTCGACTTTGTTGGTAATTTAAATGAGGAATTAGTTCTTTGCCTGTTAGGGCGCTCTCATGTTATTTACGCCGCACGAAGGACATTCAGGGTCGTCCCCCGTCATCTGTTTGTTTCACCCCGAAATGTCAAGAGACCTATTTCAAAGAATGGTGTATCCTTTTTTCTCAGAGATCTGATCGTTAAAACTGGTGGTTCGGCTGCTGGGGAAGACCAGACGCCGAGAGCACACAGTATCAGAGCAGTTGCTACATCAGTAGCTTTTATGAAGAATGTCTCAGTCGCCAAGGTGCTTGAGGCGGCGACTTGGCGTTCTAATTCTGTTTTTGCCTCTTTTTACTTGAGGGTATATTCTCTAGTTCTAGGCGATCCTTCGTTCTTTGGGCCCGTTGGTGATGGCAGGACAGGTCGTCAGACAGGAGAATTAGGTAGTCTTCCTGTTTTACGTTTGGTTGCTACCTGTATATTATTCATTAATTTTTTTTTTTTTTTTGTATATATTTTTTGTTTTTGTATTATAAACCCATGGCAGTTTTTGACGTAGTTATAATGGGAATTAGGCAGTTTGGTATTTAGGTGTTTTTGATGACAAGGACTGACTGCTTGGCAACTCATGCTGCTTCCATTTTCAGTGTGAAATGGTTCCAGCCACTGGGTTGTCGGCACTGGGGTCGGATACGCTTCTCACAGAGGTCGATGCTGACCTAGGACTAGCCACTGGTTCGCTTGTCCTGACGACTCTGCTTCTTCCACTGTCCTGGACAGGGAATTAGTTCGATGGATCGTCTGCTGTCATCTGGTGACTCGCTCACTCATCTACTTTTTGTCACCTGTCTTCTCAAAGTCAGACAAACTCGTGGAGATCAGGCGAACATTTAGTAGCCCTGAGTTTCTTGTTGACGAAGTCGGTTGCGTTGATACACCCCCGATGATCGTGTAACATGAAACCAGGTTGGACTGTCAGGCATTCGTCCTTCGGGACTGAATCGCCTTTTTGCTCCGCGCTCCTTTCTCTTGGCACCAGAAAGCTCGAGTTAGGAGTTGCTCATGAGCCGATTCGTTGCTGGCGACTTCGGGTTGCGTTGATACACCCCCAAGGTTTGCTTAGCTTTGAATCGCCCAGACAGTCCAGACACTCATCCTTTAGGGAAAGAATAGTGCTTGATAGTCTTCAGGGTGCAGCCTTGCTGTCCGCAATTCGTCTGACTGGTCAACTGGTCGGTCACCTGACTTTAGTACAGACGGACTGACTATGCACTTACTCCTTGTCCTGTGCTACCGCAGTTGGTGGCATTATGGTAGGAGACTTTGAGTTGTTAGTATCTTTGACCTTGGGTTGAGTTTTTGACTGCCTATGATATATCTTTGTTTGTTTTCTCCTATTCTGTCCGAAGGGGAAAATTGTATTCAGATTCCCTCCTCCTTTTCAATGTGGTTAATCGGGCTAGATAAATTATATTAAGGTAATGTTTATTAATATGGAATTTTTATTCTAAAATTAATATTAATAATACTTACCTGTATAATTTATCTAGTCCCACCCATCCTACCCCACGATCTGCCTATCACAACTGATTTGAGGGAAGGTTTTCGTATCTGTCAACGACAGTGTTGCCAACTGGCGGACAGAATAGGAGGTAACAGGGTTGCCAATGTGGTAAATTTTGGTGCGGTTTTTGGGGATTTAGGGCTAGATAAATTATACAGGTAAGTATTATTAATATTAATTTTAGAATAAAAATTCCATTTTCATACTTTCACTAATATAGGTAACAAAATGTTTTATTGTGCTGATTACAACTGCAATCTTGAGTAAGATCAATAAACGTTACATATATACGCTAATATTGTTCAAATGAGTTCTGGGAAGGCTGGGAAAGATGGTGTCCATCCGTGACCAGATCCGTCCAGCCACACAATAGCTGCCATATTGGATTTCAAAACTGCCTTGAAAACATATTTTACAAAGAGCTTATTTTAGTTCATATGGGGCTTTCATATATCACATTATGTTGACGAAACTTCAGTCTTTTGAATGGTATGCTTAGAGTTGTAGTTGTATTCCTGTTTCACCAATTAAATATCGAGTGAATAAGACTCGTCCAGTGTGATGATGATGGATCGTCCGTGATTGTTTACCCTATTTTAAGATTAAACAGAGGATAATGAAAAGTCTGGGTCTACGCAGTGCCCGCTACCTCCATGACGCTTTCAAAATTTTCACCCACAACTATGAATATTTAGAAGATTGACGCCATCTCGATGTTTGCAGAGTTGCTTGTGTCAATAAACTTCCTATTCCATGTGCTAAATCCGCACACCACTTGTACCCACAGACTCTGGGGGACTTTCATTACAAAAATCGTAAACAATGACTTCCAACCCGTTTTTTCCAAGGGAACTACGATTTTTGGTAGAAGAAGAAGAAGTGTGCACTAGATACTTATTTAAATGAATAGTCAAATGGCAGTATAAGGTCATGAATTGCATAAGTTTTTTACATATTCATGATTATTAATTTGAAAATATTTGTTGTTGAAAAAGTAACTAGATTCCTGACTCAAATATCACAGTTTTGCTTGTGAAAGGTACAGTGTTCTTTGCGCTCTGCTTTTCAATTGTTTATCAGTATTGCCAATTGGTATGTGTTTACCCTCCAAACTGGGTATAAGACTAACACAAAACCGGGAAAATAAGTGAAATTAGCTTATTAATAAACATTATCTTAATATAATTTATCTAGCCCTAAATCCCCCCAAACCGCACCAAAATTTACCACATTGGCAACCCTGTTACCTCCTATTCTGTCCACCAGTTGGCAACGCTGCCGTTGACAGTTACAAAACCTTCCCTGAAAATCAGTTGTTAATGAGTGCCCGTGCTGTTTACATCACGGCCGCTCTTTATAAATTTTCTAAAACCTTTTTGTGCCTTTAAAGCTCTCATTATTTGTTAATGAGACTTTATGTTAATTACCACTCATGTATTACATCCACGAAATAGTGAATTAACTTTTATGTCTATTCTGGTACTTATCTTATATTACGAACTTTTGAGCGACCCAGAATTACTGACCTGTCCAACTCTACAATGGATTGCCAAGATAATGCGATGCTTCCTTCTGCCAGCAACATCAGGCTTGTGGGACAAGGATGAGTAGCAGGGAGTATGAACCCCATGACATTTGTAGCTCTTGTTGTGGACAGGTTTGTGACTTGACTTCTCGTTGCGACTTATGTAAGCCCTGGCCTGATGAGGATATGATTGCTTATATGAAACACCAAAGAATCTTGCAGCGTAAAAGATCAGTTAAGGAGAAAAAGAAATCTGTAGCTAGAACTGTATCTAATGGTTTCTTTGACTTTGGCGCTCATGGTTCTGGCCCTTTGGTTTTGGTATCGTACGATTCCGATTCCAAATTAATTGATGCTTTGCCTCCGGTATAGTCTGTAAATAGTGAAGTCGTTTCTTATGTAGATTCAAAGATTTTGGCAATGGAAACTAGCTGGAAACAAAAATTTAAAAAATTACAGCTTAGTTTAGATAGAGACATTTCAGCTAAGTTTAACAAGCTGTCAGAGAATTTTGAAGAAGCCTTTACCTCCAACCCGGTCCAACTGCAGACTTATGTTCCAGGTTCATCGAAGGACGTTGTGCTACGACAGGAGATTGAGTCCATGCTGAGCAAACGAGCTGTAGAGATCGTCATGGATCAGTTACTGGGCTTCTACAGCCGTCTTTTCCTGGTGGAAAAGTCTACGGGGGGCTGGCGCCCGGTGATAGATCTCTCTCCCCTGAACCGATTTGTTCGCCAGACTCGGTTCACGAATCCATCAGGGAGAACGATTTCATGCTTTCAGTGGATCTGAAGGGCGCGTATTTTCAAATACCCGTCCATCAATCCTCCAGAAAGTACCTCCGCTTCATCCTCGACGGGACGTTGTACCAATTCAGGGCACTTTGCTTCAGTCTCTCAACCGCCCCACAGGTGTTCATGCAAGTGTTCACTCTGGTGTCTGCTTGGGCCCACTCGCACGGGATACGTCTTCTGAGGTATCCTGGCGAGCTCCTGCTCGCAGTTGCTGCAGGACAGGGATCAACTACTGAAGTTTTGCCGCAATCTGGGGATCATGGTGAACTTCGAGAAGTCTGATCTCGAACCCAAGCAGAGGATGAAGTACCTGGGTATGCTGATCAACATGGTAGCAGGGCGAGTCTTCCCCGCAGACTCGTGGATCAGCAGATTCAGGGAGGCAGCCAACCAGTTCCTGTCTGGGCAGGAACAGGCAGCTCCGCAATGGCAAGTCGTGATCGGCCACCTATCGTCACTCGAGAAGTTAGTCCCTCACGGGCGTCTTCACCTGCGGTCTCTTCAGTGGAGACTAAAGGAGAGTTGGTCACAGGCGACAGATCCACCATACTTCCCCGTGTCCCTCACGCTGGAGGTAAGGCAGGACCTAGCCTGGTGGCTGGACGACAGGAACCTCTTGAGAGGAGTGCCTCCACGCACTCCCCCCCCCGGAGATGCTGTTGTTCTAAGACGCATTGAACGAGGAATGGGGCGCACACCTGGAGGAGTTGCTGACTTCGGGAGTGTGGGACGATTGCGACAAGCACCTTCACATCAATGTCCTAGAGCTCAAGGCAGCGTTTCTCGCTCTCCAAGAGTTCCAGGACCGCTTGATGGGACACTCAGTGGTGTTGATGTGCGACAACACCACGGTAGTGGCTTACGTCAACAAACAGCGGGGCCTAGTGTCTCTCCCGTTGTACCAGTTGACACAGCAGGTGCACAAGTGGGCCGAGGCTCACTCAATAGAGCTGTCAGCACGCTACATTCCAGGGAAGAATGTAGTAGCAGACAAGCTCAGCCGTCGGGATCAGGTGATAGCAACCGAATGGTCCCTACACCAGGACGTGGCGGAAAGGCTCTTCGACCTGTGGGGGCGACCAGTTGTGGATCTGTTCGCCACCTGGCACAACAGGAAACTTCAGGTTTTCTTTTCAGCTGTGCCGGACCCATGGGCAGCTGCAGAGGACGCTCTTCAACACCCTTGGGACAACCTCTTCGTTTACGCCTTTCCCCCGTTCAGCCTGATTCGCAAGGTGATCAGTCAAGTGCTGACCACCCCGAATCTCAGGATGATCCTGGTGGCTCCCAAATAGCCCCAGGCCATTTGGTATCCGGACCTGCTGGCTCTTCTCGCAGGAGAACCGAGAGAGATTCCCTATTGGCACAACCTTCTCGCCCAGCCACACGTAGAACGGTACCACCGAGCAGTCCAGTCTCTACAACTTCACGGCTGGCTGTTATCCACCATCTCTTGCGAATGAGAGGCTTTTCTCATAGCGCAGCAACAGAGATGGCTGGAAACGTCCGTCAGTCCTCTGCAGCTGTGTACCAGGGGAAGTGGGCCGTCTTCTGTGGTTGGTGTTGTAGACGGGGTCTATCTCCTCTCAGAGCCACTCTTCAGCAGGTAGCGGATTTCCTCGTATTTCTTCGCTGAGAGAAGCTCCTCTCAGTCTCCACAGTGAAAGGATATAGAGCCGCCCTGGCACTAGTTCTGAAACTGAGGGGATTGGACATTTCGAACTCGTTCGAGATCTTGCTCATGAGGAGCTTCGAAAGGTCTTGCCCACCCAGGGAACTCAGGCCCCCTGAGTGGGATGTGACTCTCGTCCTTAGAAGTTTGACTCGAAGACCCTTCGAGCCACTCCGAGAGTCGTCAGACAGGGATCTGACCCTCAAGACCCTCTTCTTGCTGGCCCTGGCATCGGCGAAGAGAGTAGGGGAACTTCATGGTCTATCCTTCGACGTATGACACTCCAGGGGATGGGGGATCTGTGTGCTCGATTTTGTCCCCGAACTTCGTTGCGAAGACTCAGGGAAACCGTCGATCCCCATGACGACAGGTTCGAGTCTTTCACAATCCCCTCCCTAATGGACTTCACTGATAATGATGCGGATGAGATGCTGCTTTGTCCTGTGAGGGCGCTACGGCACTACCTGAAGAGAACTCGACACCTCGGGCCTGAGTGTCGACGCCTCTTCGTTAGCACCGGGGTAACCAGGAGAGAAGTCTCCAAGAACACTCTTTATTTCTGGCTGCGTGAGGTGATCAGGAGAGCGTATGAGGCTGATGGTAGTGACGACATCCGTACGCTTCGTCCGAGAGCCCACGAAGTCAGGAGCATTGGTCCTTGGGTTCCCCTTGCGTCCGCAAGAACTTCTTCCGTGGCGAGGTCTGAAGGCAGGTGTCTGGGCCAACCAGACTACCTTCACCTCCTTCTACCTTCGGGATATTGCCCACAGGTCCTTGGATACCTTTTCCTTGGGACCCGTGGTGGCTGCTTAACACGTTGTGTAGCTAACCCAGACCCTCGCAGGCTGAAACAGCATAGAGTCCTGGTGTGACTGTAAGAATGGATGTGTGAATGAGAGTGTGGACTGGCCCTCTCTTCTCCATCTTTTTCCTCCTCCTCTACTGTGGGCAGAGGGGTACGGTCGTTCCACTATGCTGGATAAGGATGAGATGCAGGTGAGCTATGTGACAGAGCCCCATCCTATCCCTTTCACTAGGGATAGGAGCAGAATATCCACCACTTCCTCCTACAAGGGGGGGAAGTGGATGCCAACAAGAGACAAACCCATAACTTTATGTTGCCTCTTGCAAACAGGAACTTGTTCTTGCTTGCTGGTACGAAGAGATAAGCTTGCCTCTCTCTTAGTACTTGGTCCAGAGGTCTGACCATTGATCCTGCGGTGCACAACCCGATCAATTGGACAGAGGCTTGGATCCCTCCCTCGCTCTTACGACCAGGGAGGTATTCCAAGGTTGGGCGAACACCAGTCTGTTCACAAAAGACTCAGATTCCTCCCACCAAGAAGTGAGTCTCCCTATTGTAAAAGGACCGAAAGGTTTGTATCCCGTGTCGGAACAAATGACAATTTGTCCAAAATTGCATTTTTCATTACTATACAAACCTGAGGTCCTTTTACACATAGTCCCACCTCATGCCACCCCTCACTCTGCAGTTTTTGCCTGGGCCTAGAGCAAAAGTGATTCTTTGCCTCCCAGTCGCGCGGCGCGCGCACTGTCGGACAAGCAGTTAACTACCGAACCCCTTGTTCGAAAGCTTATGACATATCCAGCTGCCACTAGTAACCTTCCTATTGTAAAAGGACCTCAGGTTTGTATAGTTAGGAAAAATGCAATTTTGGACAAATTGTCATATTTCGTATCCTGAGGTACCACTGTATTTTCAAATAAATTATCATGAATACTTAATAAATTTATACAATTCTTCCCGAAAAATGGCCTGGTTTCCCCAGTCGCAAGCATCAACACGATCGTCATTTAAGATTGTAGTGAAGAAAGTGTACCAGCGTCTATGGGTACAAATGTTGTGTGGATTTAGTACAGGAAATGGGAAGTTTGTTTACACAAGAGACTCCGCAAACATCGAGATGGTGTCAATCTTTTATATGTTAGGTGTTTTAAGTAAGAATTTTGAAAGCATCATGGAGGTAAGGTAGCACTGCACATGGCTAGACTTTCATTAATTTCTGTTTAATCGGAAATTATGGCCTTAATTTCTAACTTGGGAGAAAACACTTACTTCGAGAGGAAAGTAGAGGTCCCAAGGTGTTGCTGCTATAGACATTGGCTCGTGACTGACGTCTAACTTAGGTTACTAAAAGTGCTAAAGTTATTTTTTGGGAAAGTGGTCACACTACCTTACAGGTGGTCACCGCGAGGCCATGCGATACTTTGCCCTAATAGTTTTATTTTTATATAATGAGTGCAATAAATATCCCCTGTTAATGAATATGAGAATGCAGTTTCATTATAAACAGTTTAAGTGCAACATTATTAATAACACTTTCTTTTCCTTGCAGGGAGCAGATGTAAATGATGATAGCCATGATCATAAATATGCACCTCTTCACTTTGCTGCTCTTTCAGGAGATATTGAGACTGTACAACTTCTTCTTGAGAACAATGCAAGGCCATACCATGTAAATACCTTGGGCAGGACTGCTGCACAGATGGCTGCATTTGTTGGAAACCATGCTGTTGTGGCATTGATTAATAATTATATTCCTTTGAAGGATGTATCATATTATGCATCTCCTCAGGGATTAAACACAGAACCCAAATTATTGCCAACCATGGTGAAACCTCTTTATAATATAATTTTGCAGGTAAGAGTAGGTCATCGTCTTAGCCTTGTAAATTTTGCAATACAGTGAGAAGTTTTATAATGTGGCATGCTTTTTAATGCTATGAAAAAGGTATGTTCTAAGTCAATTGTCCAGCATTGTTTCATCATTTGATTCAAGTTAGTGTACAAGAATGATTCAGTTATGGACCCTTGAAAATTTAGCATATGACAAACTTTTAAGTTTTTATAGGAGTATTTGTCATGTGAGTTATTAATATTGTATACTTTTTTGTTCCTATACAATATACAAACCCTCGGTCCTTTACATTAGGAATTACTTTCAGCGTAGGCTGGAATAAGGCCATTAAATTCTTGAACAACTTGGTTAGTCTGGTAGACGGGTAGACCTGCCTGCCCGGAAGTAAACAATCCACTTTGCTTTCAGCCGTATTCCAATGAAGACGTATGTTTGTGAGCTCTTGCTGACCAGCTGTTTATCATGATTTCCTGGTGGGATCTTTCTTTAATTATTTTGAATATGTATACTACTACAGTAGTACCTCGAGATACGAAATTAATCCGTTCCGAGGCGCCTTTCGTATCGTGAGGTTTTCGTATCTTGGACTACATTTTACGTACATGTAAAATGGCTAATCTGTTCCAAGCCCTCCAAAAACACCCCAGTAAATTTCATAATAAAGGTAAATTGACCTATAAACAATGAAATACTACAACAATTTGGACCATTCAATACGTAACTTAATAATAAAAATGCAAAACCTGTAAATAAAGTGTATATTAGTGTACAAGAAATATTATTACTGTAAAGTAAAATGTGGAAGCTTACCTTTCGAGTGAGGCTATCTCCGAAAGTGGCTGCAGAGGAGGAGGACAAATGGCAGATAGGTACACTTAACTTTACGAAACACATAAAAAAATGTCAGAAAAACAAACTAAACTTTACAAAACACATTAACAAAACTGTAAAACTTAACTTTACAAAAAACTTAAAATAAAATTTATTTTGTCCTTTTTTTTATTTTTACATTTCTTTTTACTTTTTTATACTTTACGTAATTTCAATTTCTTCACCACCGAATGGATGCCAGTCCGTTTACGGAATTTTTCGAACCACCCATGAGAAGCCTTGAACTCTGGGGTTGCCGTTGATGTCCCCTCTTCGCCGTCGTCTTCGGTTTGGGCAATCAAATCGCCGAAAATAGCGCTGGCCTTCTGGCAGATTGCCGTCTCGGTTATCGTATCGCCATTGATTTCTTTGTCCTCGATCAGTGCAAGAAGCAGCCTTTCCATTTCATTATGCACATGGCTCCTCTTGTTGGACAAAATAGTCACGCCCTTGGAAGGTGTAGCTGCTTTGATGGCTCCTTCTGCTTAAGGATGGTGCCTATCGTCGACAGATTTTGGCCGTATTCCTTAGCGATCACACTCAACTGCAAGCCAGCTTCATACTTTTTTATTATCTCCATTTTTGTCTCCATAGAAAGCATTCTCTTCTTTCTGTGAACTTCAGCAACTTTCTTGGGACCCATGACTAATATGTACTGTACGTAATTAAGTTTCGTATGTAGTACGTATACTAATTAGTTCTCACAACACGATAAAGTAGCACAACGAAATCACTAACGAATTTACGATACTAAATGAAATCGTTGGACCGAACGAATGCCGATGCGTACGATAAAGCTTCGGGTGCGAAGTGGCCGAGCGAAGGCACGCCACCACGTAAGAGGCATGATGGGAGGGATGCTGTCCAATAGGAGAGAAGGATCTCATGGCTTGGCTAGCATCAGGAACCAATGGGAGAGCAGGAGGATGGTGGCGAGTCTACTAGAACTAAGATGGCGGCGCGCGGCGCGAGTTTCAAAATTGTTATCAGGTGAATCTCGGACTTTCAGAAATCTTTCCTATCTTGAAAACTTTTCGTATGTAGAGCAGTAAAATTTTTCGTGTCAGCTTTCGTATCTCGAGTTTTTCGTAAGTTGAGCCTTTCATATCTCGAGGTACCACTGTACATTTATTTGGTGTTAATAATTAATTGACTTTAAAAATTAATATACAAACCCACTTTTTGTGATAGCCTTGCTAGCCTCCTTTCTACTTTGTGTTAAGGGTTGGCGGCGAGGGTGTGCCTACACCCTTATTCCCCCCCCCCCCCCCCCACCCCCCTCCCCCATCCCCACCCAAAAGTCTCTCACGGGACTTCTAAGGGTCTGCCTCCTCAAACTGAGGAAGCAGTTGGGTCTTCCATAGGCTTCATGAGCTCCTGTGCTTTGGGCTTTGTATTGGTTTATCCAGATCAGTCATTACTTTTATCTTTTGGTGTGTTGCTATACCTACGAAGCATCGACACATTTCATTGAGTGTCGATATCTTTATCCACTGCTGACATCCAATGCAGAAGAGTCTAATGACATGTCTTTTTCCGAGTCCTACAAGACTGTGAGTAGCTCCTCTGCAGTTGGGTATGTCCACTGTACACTCTCAGAGAATGAGCAGTGCCAGTTGCATGGTACTTTTCGTCACTCTGAAGAATGTCGGACTGGAAGATAGATGCGGTCTCATTACGACCACATTTAGTATATCTTTCTTCCTTTGGGTCTGCCCACAGGTCCTTGGACCGACGGTGGATGCTCACAAGTTGTTTTCTTACCTGGCTCCTTCAAGAGGACAAGTTGGATCTCGCCTATGGTGTGCGGTTCTAGAGGTTAGAAGGATGCGAGAGTGACTAGCCTCTCCATCTTCCCCTTCTCGTCCTTCTACTTCTCTTCCTTCAGGTTGAGGATAGGACTCGAACTTACACTTGCTGGTTGGGTGTTTGATGTGGGGTAAACTTGCACATCGAGTGTCCTTTCTATTTTTCATATCAGAATCATAGAAGCAATTCCGCTCTTTCCTCTAGCAAGGAGAGGAAGGAGACAGGCAATACATAATGCAAACCCTTCCCAGAACTTTGCATTAATGACTCTGACTCTAAATATTCTTCCCAGACCTTTTTTGGATGATTTATGATTCCTCACTCATTTCGAAAAGGCCCAGAAGTCTGACTCTTGTTCATGCAGCTCCTATACTCTGGCCAAGTTGTCAAAGGCAGGAGGAATAGCCCAGGTGTGCTGAACTCCAGTCAGTTCTAGAAGCTCATTCAGATTCCTCCCACCAATCAGTGAACCTTCCTAATTTAAAGGACAGAGGGTTTGTATATCGTGTAGGAACAAATCACAATTTTTTAAAGTTGTATTTTTCCTAACTATACAAACCTGATGTCTTTTACATTAATGCTCTCCTCATGTCACCCCTCAATGTGAAACCTGGGCTGAAAGGCAAAGTGGAGTGTTTACAGCAGCACAGACTGCCCTACCTGCCTACCAGACGATAGTATGTAGCTGCCTAACCACCTTGTTCAAGAATTTAACAGCCTTATTCCAGCCTACACTGAAAGTAATTTCTACTGTAAAGGACCTCAGGTTTGTACAGTCAGGAAAAATACAATTTACTTTCAAAAATTGTGATATTCAGATGGCTAAAGTATATAAATAATGAGTTTTATTGAAAAAATTTAATTTTTATTATCTATCTAGAACTAACATTTTTTATTTTTGTTCTCTTTCTTAGGTAAATTTGCATCCTGTTAAAATTGCATTGACAGTTGATAAATCCAAGGATCTACAACAAAACATTTCCAAAGCTGTGGAAGTCTTGAATTTGATGCGAGAAAAGGAGAATAAGCGCCCTGAAAATGTTAATGAGGTAATATAATGTACATATTAGTTTGTGTTGTACCTATAGGGCCTTAATATGCTACAGCGTATTTATTCAAGATACAAACTTGCTGCTTTTTAAAAGCCTTATTGTTCATACGCGAACAAACCTTCAGTCTTAACAATAGGATAATTTCTAGCGCCTAGCTGGATCCGGTTAAAAAGCAAGTGAAAGCAAGGAATCTTGTGATATCTGGCAACACAAGCGTAGATTGGGTGAAGAGTGGTCAAGGACCACACACCTATGCCACTGCTTCAGTCTTTTCTTTAACCACCTGGGCAAGAGTCGTGTTTGACTCTCTCGGAGTTTACCCAGTTCATTGCTTGTTTCGTTTGTATTTAGTGTGTTTGTGTGTGTGTGGCTGATATTATGGCTTCTTCTGCTCCTTCTCGGCCACATCAATATGTGTACCCCGGAATTCCAGGTTTTCCATGTTATTTTTTGGCTTTGGCGGCGACCGATCCCCACATCACGTGTAGCAGGTGCCGTTCTAATTTTTGTGCTATAACAAATCCTTGCATGGAATGCCAGGCATTACCTAAAGAACAGTGAAAGTCGTTTTTATACATTTAACTTACCTGTCAGATATATACTTAGCTATTTGACTCCGTCGTCCGACAGAAATTCGAATTTCGCGCACACGCTACCTGTAGGTCAGGTGATCTACTTACCTGCCGCTGGGTGGCAGGACTAGGAACCATCCCCATGTTCTATCATATTTTTTCTGTCGGCCATACTGGCAACATCGTTGTGGGTATCTCCGGCTGGATTCCGTATTTTGCATCGCAAGTTGATTCTTCGTTTGGGACTTTTCGGTGACGGATCTTTGCATTGATTGTATGGCATACGCGATTGTGGACCGTTTTTGGAATTTGATTTGGATTGTTCAACATGATGTCTGATTCTGGAAATGTGGTGAGAATGTGTGTGAATGTGGGTGTAAAGTTAGGATGCCGAAGGCATCGATTGCAGTCCTCATACTATTTGCAAGAATGCAGGATGTATGAATGTTTCTTTTGTGGTTAATACTTGTAATGAATGCAAGGATTTGAGTGAGGAAGAATGGAAATCTCTAACCTCATACGTGAAAGAAGTTAGAAAGAAACAGGGTGAGGAGGTCTTCTTCCAAACCTTTATCTAGTTCTAGCGGGGTTATTAGTAATATTTTTATTTTTACCTCTTTTTTTTTCTCCTTTTAAAAAACTGCCCCCCTAACTAATGTACCTGCTCCTTTATTAGAACACACAGATTCGGCATCTGAGATAGCGAATCTTAAAAGCCGCCCTTCGGAAAAATGGAAACCAAAAATGGCGGCCTATGAAGGTAAGCAGTGTGATTATAGTGCTGTGGATAGTGATATAAAAGTGTCCCCAGTGCAGTGGAGGGGGGCGTCTGATTGTCTTCACAACGCTCCCAGGCCTAGACCTCTTTCAAGCTCCCAAGCCCAGAGGAGAAGGAATGTCGAAAGCCGTAAGGAGGTTGTGGAGGATCCCCAACAGTCAGACGTCCCTTCGGCATTTTCTGTATCGCCACAGAATGCCAGAACGTTACAGAAAAAGCGTTCTGCGTGAGTGTTTCTCCTCCTCGGAGAATTCCTCACCTAAAGAGGGTGGAGATCGGCGGATCTTTCTCGCCCCCTTAAAAGACGTTTGGATGAACCAGGATTACTTCTAGTCCTGAGCGTTTTCAACGAGGGGAGGACCATCCAGTAATTAAACAACCGCCGGGTAGACAATAATGTAGAGACTAAAAGAATCCTTCCACTATGCCAGGATTCCATCACTTCTCTTGTGGGAGTTTTCTGTATAAAGACCCTCCCAGAAGGAAAGACGATTCCTGCCCATTTAAAAGAAGTCTACGGCTATCGAGGGTTCAGACTCACCATAGTATTTTGTCTTCCTCTGATTTGGAATCGGATTCATCAGCCTTGCATAGGCCGAGCAGGATCCGTTCTCCTGTCAAACGCAGGCACGAGACGCCAGACAAGAGCGTCGAGTTTGCGAGACGTGAAACGTCAGCCAGGCGCGAGCGTCAAGATAGGCGCGTCACGCCAACCAGAAGCACGACGCCTCCCAGGAGCGAGGCTCCAGGTAAGAGCCAGGACGCTACGAAGCGCGAGACGTCAACAAAACGCAGGACCTTCTTATACAATCTACAAAGAAAAGTAGACCTGCAGTTAAGACTCAGAAGAAGGTGGCTCGGACTCCAGTGGTGCCCTTTCGTGGAGCCCCTTCAACTCGATCAACTTCGGAGAGAAGACCCTTCGACAAGCGAGGGAGGTCTTCCTTCCGCTCTTTTAAAAAGAGCAAATAGCAGCCATGTCCTCCAAGCACAGGTAGGGGCCAGACTTCAATACTTTCTGATGCCTGGTCCGTAAGAGAAGCAGATCCCTGGACTCTGTCTGTCCTACAGAAAGGGGTACATCATTCCCTTCGTAGACAGACCTCCTTTGGCAACATCTCCAAAGGATTTGTCGACGAATTACAAGGACCCGTGGACTGAACGAGACTCTACTTCAGACGGTGGTTGTCGATGAGGGACAAGAATGCAATAGAGCTAGTGCAAGATCCTTTCTCCCCGGGGTTTTACAACCGCCTTTTCTTGGTTCCAAAGGCTTCGGGGGGATGGAGACCCGTCCTAGATGTAAGCGTCCTGAACAGGTACGTGGAGAAAAAGAAGTTCTCCATGGAGACTTCAGCTTCAGTTCTGTCTTCCCTACGTCAGGGAGATTGGATGGTATCCCTGGATCTTCAGGATGCTTACTTTCATGTTCCGATTCACCCATCGTCAAGAAAATATCTAAGATTTGTTGTTCAAGGACAAATCTTCCAATTCAGGGCCTTGTGCTTCGGCCTATCGACCGCCCCTCAGTATTTACGTATCTGATGCGGAACGTGGCCAAATGGCTTCATTTAGAAGGGATACACATCTCAATGTATCTCGACGATTGGCTAATCCGGGCCAAGTCAGAGAAGAAAGGTTTGGGTTTGGAGGGACCTACAGTCTACTTTGAACCTAGCAAAGACGTTAGGATTACTCGTGAACCTCGAGAAATCGCAGATGATCCCAGTCAGAACTTAGTCTATTTGGGGATTCGGATGGATTCTCGGGGTTTTCGGGCTTTTCCGTCCAGGAAAGGATTGCTCGGGGATTACAAAAAATCTCGAGCTTCTAGAGAAAGAACGGAGTTCGGTGAGGGAGTGGTTAAGTCTTCTGGGAACCCTTTCCTCACTAGAACAGTTCATTTCGCTAGGAAGACTCCACCTTCGCCCTCTTCAATTCTTCTTAAGAAGAATTTGGAGTTGGAAGAACGGACAGCTTTCGGACACTTTCAGTATTCCTCTGAAGTAAAGAATCATCTGAAGTGGTGGATTTTTTTCCCTTAGAAAAGAACGAGGGCTTGTCTCTAGAAGTGCGGAACCCAAACCTAATCTGTTCTCAGACGCTTCAGAGAAGGGGGGATGGGGAGCGACTCTAGGGACAAAAGAAATATCAGGCCAATGGAGGAAGGATCAGCTAGACTGGCATATAAACTCAAAGAACTTTATGCCGTTCTTCTAGCTCTAAAAGCCTTCGAGACACAGGTGTTAGGTCAAGTGGTACAGGTCAACTCGGACAACACCACAGCGTTGGCCTATATCAAGAAACAAGGGGGAACTCACTCTCTTTCTCTGTTCCATATAACAAAAGAGCTGTTGTATTGGGCAAAAGAAAAGAAAGTGACTCTTCTCACAAGATTCGTGAAAGGAGAGAAGAACATCAGAGCAGACAGGCTAAGCAGGTTAAACCAAGTTCTCCCCACAGAATGGACCCTTCACATTCAGGTGTGTCAAGCTCTGTGGTCCCTGTGGGGCAGTCCACATATAGACCTATTCGCCACCTACCTATCCAGAAGGATAGAGAACTTTTGCTCCTTAGTGGAAGACCCGAGAGCGATAGCGGTGGACGCCATGCTACTGGACTGGTCAGGCATAGATGCCTACGCCTTTCCCCCCTTCAAAATGTTAGGAGTGGTGTTAAGAAAGTTTGCGGCATCAAGAGGGACGAGACTAACACTCATCGCTCCCTTTTGGCCGTCTCAAGATTGGTTCACAGAGGTACAGGAATGGACAGTGGACTTCCCAAGATCTCTTCCACACAGGAGAGATCTTCTCAAACAACCCCATTTCGAGAGGTACCATCAAAACCTCCCCGCTCTCGCTCTGACTGCCTTTCGACTATCGAAAGACTTGTCAGAGCGAGAGGCTTTTCAAGCAAAGCTTCAAAAGCAATTGCTAGAGCCCGGAGATCTTCAACTATTCGGGTCTACCAATCAAAATGGGATGTATTTAGAAGATGGTGTAAGGAAGAATAAACTGTCCTCTTCCGATACCTCTGTGACCAACATAGCTGATTTCTTGATTTTCCTTAGGGAAGAATCAAAATTATCAGTTTCTACCATTAAAGGTTATCGAAGTATGCTTTCGGCCGTATTTCGAAACAGAGGTTTGAGAATTGCAGAAGATAAAGACCTCCACGATCTTTGAAACCTCAAAAACCTTTTCTCCTCGCACTCCGAACTGGAACCTAGATGTAGTTTTGAGTTTTCTATCATCTAGTAGATTTGAACCTCCTCTCAACGCGTCGTTTAGAGATCTAACGAGAAAATTTATTTTCTTGTTGTCGTTAGCGACTGCGAAGAGAATTAGTGAAATACACGCTCTAGATTCTCGAGTAGGATTTAAGAGTGATGCGGCAATTTGTTCTTTCCAGACTCTGTTTCTGGCCAAGAACGAGAACCCCTCTAAACCCCTGGCCAAAGAGTTTTGAAGTTAAAGGACTTTCAAATCTAGTAGGAGAGGAATTAGAAAGATCTTTATGTCCGGTTAGAGCTTTGAAGTTCTATTTAAAGAAGAAGAATGAACTAAACGGATGTAAACAAAGCCTGTGGTGCGCAGTTAGGGATCCTAGTAGACCCATGTCAAAAAATGCATTAGCATTCTTTGTGAGGAGCATTATTACGGATGCTCATAATGACTGCACTGAAGACTCTTTCAGGACTCTCCGAGTGAAGGCTCATGAGGTTAGAGCGGTAGCCACTTCATTAGCATTTCAGAAGAACATGTCTTTAAAAGACATTGTGGATGCGACTTACTGGAGGTGTAATTCAGTGTTCGCATCGCACTATCTCAAGGACGTTAAAGTAACATATGAAAAGTGTTTCTCTCTGGGTCCTTTTGTATCAGCCGATACAGTGCTGGGGCTGGGAGCACATAACGATCCTTAGAAAAATTTGTATTTGTTCAAAATTTTGATAGTACATAGATCTACCTTGTGAGACGAGTTGTTGGTTTTTCTGCTGATTAGTATGCTTGCTGGCGCACGGACGTCCTGAGCTTGGATCAGTGGGGGGAATCAAGAGACGTCTTACTGACTAGATTGTACAAACTTTTTTTTTTTTTTTTTTTTTTTTTTTTTTTTTTTTTAATTTTATTTTTATTTTTGTACTTTACTGTACGAATGGTTGTGTTTCGAGTTTGTGGTCGTTTGCAAGAGGTTAGGGGATAACTTCTTGCAATCTTAGAACTAACATGGATAGGTTGAGGTGATCGGGATCGATGTTGTGCTCCTTGTATAAGGTCTTGTCAAGTAAGTGGATAAGCACCCATTGACGTAGTCCTTCCAGGATCTACCAAGTAAGCGGGTAAGACCCCTTTGGCAGAACCACAAGAACTCTTAGCCATAGATCAATATCTCGCTGAGGCTCTTGAGACTGTCTAGACTCCTGGATTGTATTCATGAAGTCTTCAGTCTAAACAGGTAGGAACCAAGGTTTTATTTATTTATTACCTACAACGATAGTTGTGATTCCTGTTTGATTCTATATTTAGCTGTCTCTTTCCCACCTCCAATGGTGTGAATCAGCTAAGTATATATCTGACAGGTAAGTTAAATGTATAAAAATGATATTGTTATGATACAATAAAGTTTTATACATACTTACCTGGCAGATATATACTTAGCTATTTGACTCCGTCGTCCGACAGAAATTCGAATTTCGCGCACACGCTACCTGTAGGTCAGGTGATCTACTTACCTGCCGCTGGGTGGCAGGACTAGGAACCATCCCCATGTTCTATCATATTTTTTCTATACCGCCTGTCTCCTGAGGGGAGGTAGGGTGGGTATAATTTTGTATATATCTGCCAGGTAAGTATGTATAAAACTTTATTGTATCATAACAATATCATTTTATAGCAAGAGAGAGCATTGGAGGGTTTCGACTCTTCCTTCATTGGAAGGTTTTTTGCCTCTTCCTGATGCTTCGTCTCCTGCAGTATTCACCCCCCATAGTAGTGTTGTGCCTGTGTCTCCCTCCTTTTCTTCCACTGATTCGTCGCTGGAAGTATCGGGAGGCCCCCAGGCTGATTTTTGTAATGTTGCCCCTTCTTCTTCGGGAGTTAATTTGATTCCCGGGAAGGGGGAGACTTTTTCATCATTCTCATTTATTCCAGAGTCGGAGGCGTCCAATATGGTAGCGATTTGGAAGACGCTCGGGCTAGGGGGTTCCCCGTCCTTGGAGGGGTTGCTAGCGCACTTCATGGAGGCTCGTTACCCCCTCCTCAGACTGGCCAGGCCCTCTCTCCTTCTCCTGGCCTCGTCTTCGTGGGTAGCTGAGGTCAGCCATCTTGTATTGCTCCGCCAGTGACTGTTGCCGCTTCTTCAAGTCATAGGAAAGCTGTGGCGTCAGCCCCGTTGATGACGTCACGGGATCAGTCGTGTATTCCTCCTCCAGTGGTGTCTGCTTCCCCTTCACACCGAGGGGAAGTCGTGACGTCATCACCACTTGTTACGTCACTTCCATCACTGGTGTCGCTCCCAGTCGTCTCCTCTGCACTGTCCCTCTCCACCGTGACATCATCTCTGCCACCCAGTTCGCTGCATCTCCCTTCCATGCCAACAGAGCCTTCTCTTGCAGATCAGTCTGAGGTTACATGCCAGGCGGTGCATAAGAGGTAGGACTCTGTTTTGGATGATAAGTTGGCTGCCTTGTTGGTTGGGAGGACTGGAAGGAAAAGTGTTGCATTGTCCCCGCCTCCTGCAAAGAGATCGCGTAAGAAACCAGTGCTGTCTACCTCTCCCTCTTCCCCCTCTACGCCACGTCAGCGTATCAAGCATTGGAAGGCTAAGGACTTTGCTCTCTTTTTGCCTGCAAGGGAGGAACAACGCGGACGTGTTCTTGAGAGTGTTGGTGTTTTGGAGAGTGTTAGTGCATCTTCCCTTGTGCAATCTGCAGTGGCTGCTTTGTCCTCTGCATCGAATCGCTCCCCCGTCCGTGCACATCGCAAGCAAGTTGCAACCTCCCCTGTCCGTGCACGTGATGCAAGTGCTTCTACTTCCCCAGGGCCTATTTGTTGCCATAAGGATCTCAAGGTGCCTGTCAAGAGGTCGAAGGTGGTGAGTACTGAGTTGGTGCAGCAGGAATGTTTGCCTGCCCCTCTCCCTGGTGCTTCCAAGAGTTGACTCTGTGGGATTCTCCTTCGATCTCTAGTGTTCGGGATTCCTCTCCAACTCATGTTCGGACGTCTGCCACGCTCGTGACCATTCACAGACATGTTAATGAGTCATCAGTTGGAGGAGTGCGTATTGATGTTCCCTGTGTTGTAGTGGATTCGTCTCGAGAGCCGGAGCGTGGATCCAGCCCAGGCAGGTTAGTTGGTGTTTCGGGCTGTTTGGCTGCTGATCCTTCCGCTAATTTTAATGAAGAAGGTACCTTTGAGGAGCCTAGACATTCTTCTTGTCGTTGGTCTCCGTTGCCGGAGCAGGAGGAGGGAGGTTTTGTCTTCCTTTTCAGAAGTTGTCGATCTCTTTCGTGGGTTCAGCAATTTGGAAAGTAGGACTCAGGCTCGGTCGTCTTACACTCTTTTCTTGCTTGGAAATCGGCGTATTTCAGCACTAGACAAGTCCCATGAAACCAGATCTCTGATATCCGAGGCCGCCGATAACCAGGGACTGCCTGTATGTGGAAGGGAGATGCCCAGGGACTGGATGCCTTTTGACACAAACCCAACTCCATCTCTCCAAAGATTTTCTTTACAGTGGCAAGTTTTTCAGGTGGTAGACTTTGGAAATGGAACTGTACAGGAGGGCCCGAGGTCTTAATGTTGTGGAAAATACTGTGCTTGGCAGGGATTTGATGAGATTGTCGTAATTCAGGTTGGAAGACATCGGGGTATGGGGTGAGAAGGTAGGCAAACTCTTCTTTGGAAATCAGTGAAGTGGCAGGCAAGTTTTGCAGGGGGTGCAGCAGTGGGTGTCATGGACTGGTTGGTGGCATTGAAGAGGCTCCTGTTGGTGATGTCAATGAGCAGTTGGTGGTGTGCCAGGAAACCGCCAGTGGTACTTTCTGTTGCCGAGGTTAAGAACAAGATGCTTCTGACCAAAGGTAAGGATGGGAGAGCCATTGGCTGCTGTGAGTCAGGTATTGGATGGCTGTGGGTATTTGGTTGGTTGACTGGATAGAGGAAGAAGGGAATGGCAAACCCTTATGTTGACCAAAAAGCATGTACCTGTGATGGAATCAAGGATGAAAAAGACGGGCTGATAGAACACGTAGGATTGGATGTGTCAGGATTAGGGTGTAGGTACATTAGTGTGGCTCCTGATTGAGATATACGCACCTGCTACGGCTACCACGAGGGGTGATAACTGTTTCACATGTTTTTTGGCCATGGGCATCCAGGGATGCAGTTCTTGGTGGTAGTGCCGAATGTTCTGTGGCATCAGCAAAGCTGACACTGTGGCGATTGCAGCAAGCATGTGGTTGGTGCCCATGGGTTTCTGAAGGCAATGGCCAGTGAATTTATGTCCTGGAAGTTTGCATGGGTTTGACGGCCATGGTGTCCTCTATGGCGTTAGTAAGATTGTCTGATGCTGAAGGGTTGGATGTTCCTTAATGGGCAGCAAAGGCGTGGGCTTGGCGGCAGTTTGCAGCAGTGTGGGTGTCTATCAGATTGTTTGCTAGGGCGGCGAGCTTATTGTCAGCTGTCTTGATGTCGGTAAGTGCTGCCTTTACTGACATTGGCAGGCACTGCAGCCAGAGTGCCTTGAGGATGTCAGTTGATTTGGGAGAACTAGCTGCTGCAGGAGGGAGACAGGCAAGGGCTCTTGTCTTGAGAAGGGCAGCAGATGCTTTGATCACTTGAGGGATTTTGTGCTGCACACACTCTACCTTTTGTATGTACAAGTTCATTCATGGTATCACTATCTTGGGCTGTAACATAAGCAATTGTATGCCAATTTTAGTCATTGCACCATGATTCTTTGTGAACATCTTTTCATATTTTATTGTGTGTACATATCCTTTTAATCCTGTAAGAACTGCTAAATTCTCTCATTAGTTACAGTTTTTTGTTGTTAATTAATTCAAGAAAATATGAAATTATACAGGTTTTTCCATTACCAGTATGAGAGTTTGGTGATTACATAAATTTGAAAGTGTTCTCAGATTATTTTGGATATGTAATAATTGTTTGCTGGATATAATTTGCATTATTGAAGTTTTAATGTATTTTTTACATTTTGTCACTTTGCCTCAACTTTTCACCTGAAGAATGTATTCAAATAATTTTGTCTGTCATACAGTTAGTGCTTTTATGATAAATTGGTTTTATTCTCTGCAATTTCAGTAAAATTACTATTCTGAGAAGATATCTATTGAAAAGAAATTAAATTCTTCATTGTATAGAAATTATTTTTTTACTCAATTTAAAGAACTGTACTTTTGTATAGCTTTCACAAATTTCTTTCAGATAATTTGCATCAAACTTCATTACCTTGCATATGTTTTGAAGACTTTGGAGAAAGAAAATAAGAAGATGACAAATGAAATGTCTGAAGACAAGAAGACATCAATGTATGAAAGTATCATTAAAAAATGGCTTCGTGCACGTCCTTCGGATGGGTTTGAAGAGCACTTGGAATTTTATATTCGTGATGCCATTAAATCTTTTCCACATCCTGAAATGCCCTTATTTATGCAGTTAGTCCAAAATCTTTCAGGATCCAGGGTGGGTGACTCCTGGGCCTTAGGTACTTTAAGTGGTTGCATAAATGGACAAAGAGCATTCCATGATGAACAAGGATGCATAGCTTGTGGAGACGAGTCCAAAACTATCAAGAAATGTTCAAAGTGTAAAACTGCACGATACTGTAGTACTATTTGCCAAAAGTTACATTGGGGTAGCCATAAGAAATTTTGCGAGACTATTTATTTAGAAAAGAAAAAAGGGCAAGAGGAATTAGAGAAAGAGAAAGAAAAGGAAGACCAAAAGCAGCAACATGTAGAAGAATTGAAGAATGATGAAGAAAAGGAAAATGAGGAAAACTCAAAAGTACCAGTTGACAATAAAGAGAGTGAAAAGAATTCAACCTGAAGTTTCTCCTAGGGAATCAGGTGCTAGGTTCTCTTCTCCATAGGCAAATTTTTATCATACAACAAAAGTAGGCATTTTAGGAAATTTTCAGATGAATGTATTTACTTTTTTTTTTCTTTCATTTTTGCAAAGCTCTTACTTGAGGTAAACTTTAATACTTCCAGATCTTTCTTATGATGTCTAATACCAATGAAGGTAGTTTTTATCTGTCAAAGGATTATATTTAATGAGTGCCAGTTTGTAGAAAAATAGTACTACTGTATATTAAATAGGAGTAGTTTAAATTAGATGTAGTCTGGTGTGTTTTTTTTATTTGAACTTTGCATGTAGAAAATTTTATGTTACATATTACTTATTATTTATTTTATATACTTCCTGTAGAAGTTATGTATTCTTAAGATCATAGGAGAGGAAAATGTTATCCCATTTTGTGTATAGAGTGAATTGGAGTAAATCTTCTCTTTTCATGTGTCCTTTGTTGAAATGTCTTTAATGTCCAGCTTTCTGTGCATTTTTCCTGAGGATAGCCTTTATTAATTCATTCGTCGTTAAATGGTGAGCATATACACTTGTCTTAAAAGAGAATACGATTTTCTTGTGATTTTCTGATTTAGGTAACTAAATAACTACACCATTAGCTGATTCACACATGCCTTTATTTCAAGAAAGAAACATTTGTGAAACATTACCTGTAACTATTAAACATGAAAATTATAATTTTTCCTGTTTAATGTATATACGTACTAGTTCTATAGTAATCTCCAAATGTATGTCTTGTAGCATAGAATGTACGTAGTTACATTTCATTCCAGAATAACATTCAAAGGGTTTAGCTATCAAAAAGTAGTTGAGATGATTATGCCCAAATATTTGTGCTGCTGATAACTGTAGCGAAAGTATATTTACATTTTTTGAAATCACTCAGAAGTGCATACCTGGTCAATTACAAACTTTCTCATTTTCCTTAACAAATTACTTTCCAATTACACAGGGATTTTTTTGCAATACCTTAGTGAATATTCTGATTTTGTGGTTGTGGAAATTGCAAAGTTTTGTAATATTACAGTATATTAATTAGGAACTTCATTCATAAAATTTTTGAAGGAGCAAAGATGGAATTGATTAATAGTGGAATGGCATTTAGAAGGGAAATTCATTGCTTGTTTGGTTGGTTTTGTTCGCAGTGCTTACTTCTAGTGTTGATATTTATCACACTAGATGTTGCAAGAAATTGAGTATGAGATTTTGTCTCTTACATATAGATGAATTGAAAATGGACTGAGTGAACAGTACAAGTATATAGTTATCATTCATAGTTATAATTGTTCTTTCCTACAGCAGGCTCTGGGTATAAATGTTCCAAATCGGTCAGATGTGGTGGATATGCTTTTGTATTAACTAATAGAACTACAGTGCAGTATGTCACTAAAGTTAGTTAGCTCAAATTGAGAATGATTGGGAGAAAATTACAATGATGTTTTCATTATACATTGACATCATTAATAATAAATGTTATAACACTCTTATGACCCCAGAATGGGTGAATAAAATCTGCAATTATATGTGTGCAGTGCACATAAATGTGCTTAGTTAAAGGAAGCTTTCATCAACTCAATAAGTTAGTCTTTTCAGCCTTGAACAGAGGCCAACTGATCCAGTTGATAAATGCTTCATTTAATAAAGAAAATGTACGTATTTATATCCATATAATTGAGGGTTTTCTTCACCCATTGTCATCATTGTTCTGTTATGTGACAAGGCCTGGGTGTAAATGGATAAAAATCAGTCACATTTCATGGATATACTTTTTATTAGTAGAACTACACTGCAGTATGACACTAAAGTTAGCAAGTCTTACCCACTCCAAAGATCTGTAATTTAGTAACTCCAAAAACTCGGTAGACTTGAAGAATGTATGGCACCCAAACAAGAGTTGGTATGTTAGTGGTATTATTATTACCAAATTCAAATTTTTTTTTAGTATTGGTTAAGTTTTTATACCAGTTCTTGTGGCAATAAAAGCATTGATGAGTTGAGATGCAGGAGCTTCTCCAAAAGCTTTGAGCAAATGGACAAACTCTTCTACATGTAGAAACAATAAGTGAATGGGATTGCCAACCTGAAAATAACATTGAATAATAAATGGCTTTATTGAACATCTTTTAGGGTAGGGTGAAGCATCCACACTACTTCAGCATAGTCCAACCAACAACCATCACACTGACACCTTTTGTGTACCTTTGAGGCAAGATATATTGAGATTAGTAGTCCCCATGGGTTACCCAGTGCCCCTTAAGATAACTAGGACTGGTAATAGAGTACCTTTTGTTTTTCTTTGTAGTGAAGTGTCTCCCAAGCCTGTGATTAAACAGCTTTCCAAAGGGCAGTGGGGCTACACCCTAGCCAGGGGGTCTGACGGGTTGTGCACCTTGGCAGAAGGTGGCCTGTAGTTAACCACAAGACAGCATTCTCGTTCTAGCCTTTAGCTAAAGCCTTGTAACTACATACGCTTGCACCTTATTCCCAGCAGCAAGTGATGAGTAGAAAAAATGCTCAGTGGATGACTTTTGCAGTCACGTTCAATTTTTCTTGACAAAAATATTATTAAGCATCATGTTGACTGATGATCATAGGTATTACAGAAGTATTACCAGTTGGAAGTGCTGTCAAGTAATTTTGGAATACCATTTGCCCCACTTGCACACTGATAACTCAAGGATGTTCAGTTTCATCTTGTAAAATACCACCAAGCTGTGATATTTATAATACAAACCTAACCATAGAACATGTAACTTTGTATTTACTCATTATTTAAGATCACATATAATTTGATAATAAAACAAACCCCACCAGAAGTGATAGTCCTAACAATGAGACTTCAAGGTCTGAGGTGCAGTAATTTCTAAAATTATGGAATTTGAGTAAAGCATATCTTTTGACATGCATTTTTATGTATTATTTAAGGTTAATGGTCTGTTACACTGATTAACAGGTTTTTGTAGTTTTACTGAGACTCTCAATATGGGTCTGTCTTTCTGATATATAATTCCTAGTAACTGATTATTAAGGTTTGAATATGTTTTTCATGTTTTTACTACATTTACTGAACATGATTTTGTTTAATGTAGTAGTTCCTTGGTTTGAACAATGAAGTGGTCAATATAAAAAATTATGTATGCACAATAGAGTAGGTTGTTAGGTGTACTACATCTAGAGTTAAAATGTAATGTCAGTTCCAGTCAAATTATTACTGTATTGTATATAAATATATTTGTATCAATTAGAAATGAGAGA
>NC_061093.1:43818735-43916235 GCF_015104395.2 Macrobrachium nipponense
AAACACTGAATCGAGCAAGTGTGTGTGTTTTTTTTTTTTTTTTTTTTTTTTTTACCGTGTTGCATTTGTTTTCATGTTTTATCATTGTTAATTTAATTGTGAAATATCATTTTTTATGTAAATTGGTACTGCTTTTACGTACATATTATAGTAAAGAGTTTACTGTCTCTCTCTCTCCTCAACAATACCACGACGCACGATAACTTAAAATCATTCATTCATTATTCCTAAAAAATATAAACGCTACCTCCCTCTACATCAAGTTAGCTGTGTATCACCGCAATGACGAATGATTTTGTTAATCATTTGTGCTCAGTTTTATTGTGAAAAGCTTTATTCTTTCTGTAAGCAGGTTGAGACATACTCAGGACCAGTTGATTCCTTTAATGTACATGAGTTGATTACAGATCAAGGGATGAGCGGGAACTGAACTTGTCTTTGTTCCCGAACCCCGTGCAAAGAGATACACATAACAGGGAAAAACATATCGTAACCTCAAATGGAACATTCCTACACCTCCCCTTTAAGATCAAAGCTCCCCATTCAAAGCAAACATAGTATATTTAAAACATAAGTATAGATTTCTCCTTTTAGTTGCAAAAATAATAAAACTGGTAAAGGTAGTAACATATGAAGTACAGGGAATTCAGCTATAATAAAGATAGTCCTTCGGACACAGCGCTGGAACATACATAAATGGTAAACATGACAAGAGGAACACTTATTAAACCCAAATAATCAGGATTAAAGTATATGCACAAAACTTGACATGTTTAGGGAATATTTATTAACACACTAAAATGAATTACTCTGTAATATAATCATCGTGCCATTGCGGGGGACGACGTACCCTAGTGCCTACTTCTCCTCCTAGGGTGGGTACTGGGCCAGCCTCCCCCGAGGCGGTGGGAGTAGGTTCTCCCTCAGGTGGTGTGGGTGGTAGGGATCTCAAATGCTTGCGATTTCTTGTCGAAATTCTTCCACTCCCGTCTAACCTTATGCGATATTGGCGGTATCTATTCTTTTCAATAACCACCCCGCTTCTATTCCAGGCTGTGTAGTCACATCCTGGATAGCTACCCTCTCCCCTATTTGTAGGGGGGAAAGATCCTTGGCTTTCTCATTATACTTGGATGATATTCGTTGTTCAACAACGCTTCTTTCCCTCTCTCTTGCGGACAAGGTTTCCGACCAATGCTCGGTGACGAAATGATAACTTTTTAACATTGGCACCGAATCTCGAAGTTGGCGACCCATGGCCAGCTGTGCAGGAGACTTATCTATACCACGTAATGGTGTATTTCTATACTGCAATATCGCCTGAGCTACCTTGTCATTGTCTAGCCCTCCATCAGGTAGAGTATTGCCCATTAATGTTCGTTTGGCGGTGCGCACAGCAGCTTCTGCCCGCCCGTTGGACTGGGGGTAGTGAGCAGACGACACTCTCATAGATACCCCCCACTTACCAAAGAAATGTCTCATTTCCATGCTCGTTAGATTCGTGCCCTCGTCCACTGATATTTCTTCAGGTGCTCCCCAACTGCATAAAATATCTTCTAAAAACTGGGATCAATCTCGCGGATGTAGTTCCGTTAGCGAAGAAATAAATTTCCATCCATCCAGTCAGTCGATCGGCGTAGACCATATACTGCCTCCCTGCTACTTGAAATAAATCTGCAACAGTTCTCTGAAACGATATTCGGGAGGGGGAGTGTATATAATACTTTCCCTTTGTTGCGAAGGTGCCGCAACGTTGCAATCATGACACTGTGCCCTATAATTTGCCAAGTCACCCTCAATCCCAGGCCAATAAACTGCCTGTCGTGCTCTTTCTGATCATGGAGTCAGTTGATTGATGACCTGAATGTAAATTGGTTGCAATGCGTAAACGTAGTGCCTCCGGAACTACCAGACGAACATGCCCCTCGTCATATGCATATGTGGACTAATCCTTCAATGACACTCAGCCTATCACGTACATTGAAAAAAGGTTTTAGGCAGGGCTCCACTTGAGACCTTGACGACGGCCAACCCTCTTCGCTGACACGTCGCTGCAATAGTAAATAATCAGGATCCTTCTCTGCTTCCCCCCTCATGGTAGCCCAGTCCATAGTAATGACGTCATCCGCCAGCGATGACGTCATGGAGGCAATACAAACTTCGTTCATAAGTTCCTCCTCTTCTTCGTCTTTGACGGTAGTTTCACTGCGAATCACTGGGTATCTTGATAACGTATCGGCTGCCGAATTCTTCTTCCCCGGCAAATATCTTATGGTAAAACTATATTGCATAGTTTTCTCTTCTTCAACCTTAGTAGTCTCGGGTTTGCAATGTCTTTTAGGCTCCTATCCCCAAAGAGTTTTACCAAAGGTCTATGGTCCGTGATTAAAATGAAATTCGGGCATCCCAATAAAAACAATCTCGATTTCCTAAGGCACCATACTACTGCAGCCGCTTCCCCCTCAATGACGGCATAGCCGGCCTCCGCCTCCGTCAGGTGCTGCTGCCACATAATGCCAGTTTCCATCCCCCCTTACAACAAAAAGGGGCATTGAGATCCTCGCAATTGCAATATTGTTGCAATATAACAAATCCCATTCCTTCTCTGCACCAATCGGTAACAACAGCAGTGCGCCTTGTCTTATCATAATATGTCAGTCCGTCGCCCAACATCTTGCAAATGCTGTCCCGGGCTGCAACAAAACTGTTTTGAAGGCATTGGTCCCAATAAACTTTCCGATGGGGGGATTTCTTGAGAAGATCCCTGAATGGTTCCATTACCGGTGCTACAGCCACGAAAGGTGCAATTTGGTTCACAAGTCCAAACCAAGATCTTATATCCGTGATAGTTGGGCTTGCAGGCATGGGGAAGTTCTTAATGGCACTCATACGCTCATTAGAAGGTCTATAATTATCCCAATCAAGTTCGTACCCACAAACTCTGCCTGTCTTTGACAAAATCGGAATTTATCCGGATTCAGCGTAATACCATTATCTCCACATAATTGCAAAAAATCATAAGTATGCCAAAAGGCTCCCTCAACACTGTCGTCATATAACAACACGTCATCTATGCACTTGTACTTTCTGTGTACATCAATAATAACGTCATCGAACCTTTTCGTGTATGCATCGGGGGCCGCGCAATGACCCATAGGTGTTCGACAAATACTGGTATCTCCCCCATGTAATAAAACGTTGTCAACTGTCGGCTCTCCTCATCTAATGGCACCTGGTGGAATCCGGCATAGGCATCAACTACAGTCTTATATGTACGAAGTGGCACACCCGAGACCATGTCAAAAGGAGCACATGTGTGATGCGTTCTCGTTTGCAATTCTTATTCAGCTCTTGATAGTCCACGGTCCTCCGTGGTTTACCATTTTTCTTTGCTACCACTACCATCCTTGCACACCAGTCCGTAGCTGTACCAGCAGGGACCTCCCTAATTACTCCTAATTTGACATCTTCGTCGAGCTGAGCCTTAACATCGGCCTCCCAATGCTTAGGAACTGGTATAGGTGTATGACACGCATAGGGGATGGCACCTTCCCTCAGGTGAATGTGGTGAGGGGCTCCTTTCATCATCGGCAGAGGGTTTCTTGAAACGTTGAACGTAGTCTTCGCAAAACGTTGCAGTAGCCAGTCCCTCAGCCTAGGGACATTCTCCTCCGTGGCAGCGTATGGCATCTCGCGCTGACGACCACCACCCCCTACCCGTGTGAGAACGTTTTCTTCAGGCGTTTGGCGGGGGTTAGTCGACGCAGAGGGTTTCCGAGTGACGTCATTCACGGTAGCGACAGTATGATGGGGAAACTTTATTTGTATGCACTAGACCTAGTGATTTACACACTCCTAAAGACATATAAAAACGGGTAGCACCTTGCACAACGATAACACTAGTGCTCACTGATTTATCACCCAATTCTATTAGCATATCAAACAGACCCATATATTCTCAATGACTTCTCCCCTGCGTGATTTACAATGACATTACACCGAGAGAGATTAGGTACCTTCAAACCCAATTTTGGTAACAAATCTACCCCTACTATACACACTTCTGCCCCAGTGTCTGGAACAGCCTCAACGACGACACACTCACATGAAAACTCATGCTTAACCTTTATTTTCACCATCGGCAGTTTCCCCACTGCCGCACATAGGCCTACCTGGCGATTGTCCGCAGGTGGATAGGCAACAGTGCATGACGTAACAGACGCGTCCACAATAGGCGCCGTTTTGGCGGGCTGTTGCCCCCCTTGACAACAGAATTTAGCAAAGTGCCCCACAATACCACACTGAAAACAATTAACATTATCAGCAGGACATTTTCCCTGCCAATGAGAACGACCACCACACTTTTTACACCTGGTATCTGACTTACTGTTACCAGTAGGTTTCAAGCTACTACGGCCACGGCCGTGTCCCTTGTCACTATTATTAGACCTATAGCTAGCAATAATTTTACTTTCACCTAACCCACTTTCAACTAGGCCTAAGCCTATCTCATCCCCTTTTACCAAACTAGCTACGTTTGCCCTTCCACGAGCGCTAATACTATCTTTTCTGCAGATTCATAAATTTCACATTTACGTAACAATTTCTGCACAGTATTGAAAACTTCATGATCCTGTAGGATCTCTTGCTTAAGTCCCACATTGCTTAAACCACTTGTTATCCGCTGAACTAACACAAAATCATTCAGATCAGCTCGACAATGGGGACACTTAAACCCACAATCTAAGGCCAATTGTTGGCACCTATGCACAAAAGATTTCGCGGTTTCTTGATCGCCTTGTTGCGCTGAGAAAAACTTGTCCCATGCCACTGCCTTATTCACA
Organism: Macrobrachium nipponense; assembly: GCF_015104395.2. Classification (NCBI taxonomy): domain Eukaryota; kingdom Metazoa; phylum Arthropoda; class Malacostraca; order Decapoda; family Palaemonidae; genus Macrobrachium; species Macrobrachium nipponense. The sequence goes on from NC_061093.1 coordinate 43,823,580, forward strand.
GACTTCGTCGTGATCTCCTCCAGTCTGTCGAATGCCTCAGAGGTCGTTAATGAGTTCCACTGAACCTCTGAGTGCGTTGCATCTATAGTCATCCTTAACTTCTCATCGCAGTTTAACCGGATACTGATAAGTGCATTCTCTCCTGAGACGTTTCCTAAGGCCAGCCAATCACTCATAGAGCGACACCATTCTCGAAAACTGCTTTGTGTCATCTCATAGCTACACTTCTCAGGGCACATCGCCCTAACACCTGCCGAGGCTGAACCATGTGGTCTTCCTTGTGCCATGAGGCCAACCAAAGCCTGTAACAAGTCCTGTCCCTCGTGGTGCCGGCGTGCCGGTGTTGCATTCCTGCTTGCAGTGCCCCTGGGGGAACGTCTTGCTGTGCCCATGGGTGTGTTGTGATGGCCTCGTCTCAGCATCTTGTAGGTCCTGCTTTGGAACGAGAATCACTACGCCATGTAAGCAGGTTGAGACATACTCAGGACCAGTTGATTCCTTTAATGTACATGAGTTGATTACAGATCAAGGGATGAGCGGGAACTGACTTGTCTTTTCCCGAACCCCGTGCAAAGAGATACACATAACAGGGAAAACATATCGTACCTCAAATGGAACATTCCTACACTTTCATTTACTATTTTGATAATATTGTTCAATTAAAGGTCCAGAGTATAGTAGGTCTTGTCAGCGCTGACCCAAAATAACTTCTGCCAGGTCGAGAGGTGACGTTAACTCAACCTCGCCTTAGGCTACACTATACGTGTTTGCAGATTGTCTACATCTAGTTAAGCTTTTTAGAAATAATTCTCTTGACTATGGATTCATATTGCCGGATGGTTAAGTTGCCTCAAAGGGTTCCTTTACCCCGTCCCCTTCTGTTTCATGATAATGGTCTGGTAACACAGTAATGCAGCCTGTTTGTCTTGTAACGATGGATGTGAATGTTCGAGTTATTGGATGCCAATGTTCTTATTTTCTAATCACTACTGTTGACAATATGTTAATGATATACGAATAATAGTTCACATTACCAGTGAACTGAGTCGATTTTAAACAAATAGAAAAATAGTATAGTAACAGAGCAATAAAAATAGCAATGGTAAAAATCATATTCAGTCCTTATTAACCATAATTGTCAACCTTTGTTCAATTCAGAACGTTATTTGAATGGAAATACGCTTTGGATTTACACAATCCCTCTATTTATAAAGGAATTACACTATAAACCGCAAATACCAAGACCTATAAATATAATTTCATAAAGGCAATTATGATAGCCATTGACAGGTTACGACGTGGAAGGCTTTGTGGGAAAATTATAGACCACCAGATGTATAAAGGAACCTATCCAGTGTGTCACTCAATAGTTGGTTTTTATTCGAGCCACTTCTCACCAGATAGCCTAGATGGAAATTTCTCTGGCCGGTACTTAACTCGAGCCATCCGAGTAACAACACACCTTAACCACCCTGATGGTCCTTATATATGTAACCCAAGAGTGGATAAAAAGGAATAGTTTGCAGCTTGCAGTCGATATGAGTTTTCATTTCAGCCTTTCGTCTCTGGGATTCGTGACTGGATTTCTTGTCACTTCAGTCTCGAATTTGTCAGTTCAATTAATTCAAGATACATTTTTGCTATTTTTGCGTCCTTGTACTTAAATTTAATTTTTATTTTTAATAAAGTTTTAATTGAAACTGAATTTTATTAGTTTTTTGTTTGCGATGCGAAAATGAGCAACAAACTAATTTTGAAGGGAACACGTTGTTCAGTTGGCTACATCCACTATAATTGTTATTCATTCTTTTTCATGTTTAACAAGCATTGCTCATGATTCCAGTAATTGCAGCTTTGTATTACCCTGACCCTTTCCTGATTAGAGCATCAGTGTCGATTTTTGCTTTCCTTATCGTTAGGTTCAAATTAAATGAGAGTCCGTTTAACCAAAGGCTCCCCCAACCCCCATTACTATTCTACAGCCCCCCCCCCCCCCCCGTCCATTACCTATCCTCCAGTCCCACCCTCTCACCATCCTCAACCTCCCAGGTCACTCCTCACGAGATGTGGTGTGGAAAAATCAGTAATCCTAATATTTCAACGGTCACATGACCATTCTTTCCCCTCTTTTACAAAGTTCTGGAACTGCAGTCTAATAAGTTCTGTTTGCCTTTGCTAAAGGTCAATCCTTGATATTGAAATATCTTGTTTCTTGTACTTGATTTTTTGGGGAGCGGGTTTTGGTTTGGTCATGGCACCTAACTCATTCATTCTCTTCATGATTAGAAAACAGCAGTACTTAGTATCTAACAGAATTTAGTGTTGCCCTTGACGTGGTAGCCAAAAGGCTTCTACAAATGATTAACCTGTTATTTAATTGTCTGAGTAAATTTTATTCGACTGGCATTTCACCAAGCTTAATTTTCCTTTCGAAGCAATGAAATCCGTTACAACCTATTATACTATATGTTTATAAGATGCAGATAAAGCTTTCTGACTGCTCAGGATATAATTATGAGGTGAAAGTGTTTTTGAAAGTAAAGCAACAGGATGCACAAACTTTTTGTTCCTTCTTTTGGTGCTTTTCCTGTCAATCATGAATATTTTAAGCAGGTCATCGCGTATGTCATTGGTTTCGATACTAAAATGCCAGAGTCTTCTGACCTTGGCATAGGCCTACATCTTGAGCAGGACATTCATCGAATGACTCATTAACTTAGTCAGGGTTCTATGTCCTTGATGATTTAATCTAAAGCCGCAATATATGTGGTGTTTTAAATGAGACTAAACATTGTTCTGCAAGCATCATTAAAGTCTCCAGAAATATGGAAAACTACTAAACCCTTATTAGATAGGTAAATATATCAATATGCAGCTAATCAATCTGGGTAAACTTTGAGGTGGGCCAGTTTAAAAAACAATGCATCAATGGAAAGAAGATATGCAGGAATATGGATAACTACTTACTAGAGGCAGCATTGGAGTCTCTAGGTCCTAGATACTGAGACGATGGATTTGCAGTAAGTAGTTATCTCCAATGCTGCCTCAGTAAAGTAGTATCTGACCTGGAGATTTCAATGCTGCCCCATTTTAAGTGTTATCTGTGACCGGAGATTTCAATGCTGCCTCAGTCCAAGTAAGTAGTTATTTTGTGGGACTGGAGACTTTCAATGCTGCCTCCACTAAGTAGTTATATGTGAACCTGGGAACTCCAATTGCTGCCTCCAGAAAGTAGTTATCTACATCCCTTGAGACTCGATACTGCCTCCACTAAGTAGTTATCTGTGCCGGCATATGCTGTCCTCCAGTAAGTAGTTATCTGTGACCTGGAGATTTCAATGCTGTCTACACTAAGTAGTTATCTGTGACCTGGAGATTTCAATGCTGTCTCCAGTAAGTAGTTATCTGTGACCTGGAGATTTCAATGCTGCCTCCAGTAAGTAGTTATCTGAGACCTGGAGATTTCAATGCTGCCTCCAGTAAGTAGTTATCTGTGACCTGGAGATTTCAATGCTGTCTCCACTAAGTAGTTATCTGTGACCTGGAGATTTCAATGCTGTCTCCAGTAAGTAGTTATCTGTGACCTGGAGATTTCAATGCTGCCTCCGTAAGGTAGTTCTTTGCCTGGAGATTTCAATGCTGTCTCCACTAAGTAGTTATCTGTGACCTGGCGAGATTTTCAATGCTGTCTCCAGTAAAGTAGTTATCTGTGACCCTGGGAGGATTCAATGCTGCCTCAGTAAGTATTATCTGAAGCTGGAGATTTCAATGCTGCCTCAGTAATAGTTATCTTGACCTGGAGATTTCAATGCTGTCTCCGGTAAGTAGTTATCTGTGACCTGAGATTTCAATGCTGCCTCAGTAAAGTAATTATCTGTGACCGGAGATTTCAATGCTGCCTCCGTAAGTTAGTGATCTTACTGTGACCCTGGAGATTTCAATGCTGTCTCCAGTAAGTAGTTATGTCTGTGACCTGGAGATTTCAATGCTGCCTCAAGTAGTAGTATCTGTGACTGGAGATTTCAATGCTGCTCCAGTAAGTAGGTTATCTGAGGACTGGAGATTTCAATGCTGTCTACAGTTAAGAGGTTATCGGACCTGGAGATTTCAATGCTGTCTCCAGTACAGTAGTTATCTTGCCTGGAGATTTCAATGACGCCCTCCAGTAAGTAGTTATCTGTGACTGGAGATTTCAAGCCGCCTCCATTAAGTAGTTATTGAGACCTGGAGATTTCAATGCTGTCTCCAGTAAGTAGTTATCTGAGGACCTGGAGATTTCATTGCAGGTCTCCAGTAAGTCGTTATCTGTGACTGGAGATTTCAATGCTGTATACAGTAAGTAGTAATCTTGACCTGGAGAATGGCAATGCCTGTCTCCAGTAAGTATTTACTGTGCTGGAGATTCACTGCTGCCTCCAGTAAGTAGTTACATGGACCTGGAGATTTCAATGCTGTCTCCAGTAAGTTAGTTATCTGTGACCTGGAGATTCAATGCTGTCTCCACTAAGAGTTATCTGTGATCTGGAGATTTCAATTGCTGTCTCCAGTAAGGAGTTATACTGTGGACCTGAGACTTCAATGCTGCTCCAGTAAGTATTATCTGTGACCTGAAGATGTCATGCTGTCTCCACTAAGTAGTTCTCTGTGACCTGAGATTTCAATGCTGCTCCAGTAAGTAGTATCTGTGACCTGGAGATTGAATGCTGTCTCCAAGTAAAGTTAGTTATCTGTGACCTGGATATTTCAATGTCGCTGTCTCAGTAAGTAGTTATCTGTGACCTGGAGATTTCAATGCTGCTCTCCATAAAGTAGTTATCGGTGACCTGGAGATTTCAAGCTGTCTCCAGTAAGTAGTTATCTGTGACCTGGAGATTTCAATGATGCCTCCAGTTAAGTAGTTATTCTGTGACCTGCGATTCAATGCTGTCTCCAGTAAGTATTATTTGACCTGGAGATTTCAATGCTGTCTCCACTAAGTAGGTAGCTGTGATCTGGAGATTTCATGCTGTCGCCAGTAAGTATTATCTGTGGACCTGGAGATTTCAATGCTGCCTCCAGTAAAGTGTTATCTGTGACCTGGAGATTCAATGCTGCCTCCATATGTTATTCTGTGATGTGACAATGAGACTCAATGCTGCCTCCAGAAAGTAGTTATCACATCCCTGGGGAGACTTCAATACTGCCTCCATAAGTAGTTATCGTTGTGATCTGAGATTTTCAATGCTGTCTCCTAGTAGTTATCTGTGACTGGAGACTTTCAATTGCTGCCTCCAATAAGTAGTTATCTGTGACCTGGAGATTTCAATGCTGTCTCCAGTGAGTAGTTATCTGTGACCTGGAGATTTCAATGTTGCCTCCAGAAAGTAGTTATCTGTGATCTGGAGATTTCAATGCTGTCTCCAGTAAGTAGTTATCTGTGACCTGGAGATTTCAATGCTGTCTCCAGTAAGTAGTTATCTGTGACCTTGGAGATTTCCAATGCTGTCTCCAGGAGTTTAGGTTAATCTGTACTGAGGTCCTGCAGTGAGTAGTTATCTGTGACCTGGAGATTTCAATGTTGCCTCCAGAAAGTAGTTAGCTGTGATCTGGAGATTTCATATGCTGCCTCAGTAGTAGTTATCTGTGACAAGTCTGGAGATTTCATGCTCTCTCAGTAAGTTAGTTATCTGTGACCTGAGATTTCAATGCTGTCTCCACTAAGTAGTTATCTGTGACCTGGAGATTTCAATGCTGCCTCCACTAAGTAGTTATCTGTGACCTGGAGATTTCAATGCTCTCTCCAGTAAGTAGTTATCTGTGACCTGGAGATTTCAATGCTGTCTCCACTAAGTAGTTATCTGTGACCTGGAGACTTCAATGCTGCCTCCACTAAGTAGTTATCTGTGACCTGGAGACTCCAATGCTGCCTCAGAAAGTAGTTATCTACCCATGGAGACTTCAATACTGCCTCCACTAAGTAGTTATCTGTGAACCTGGGAGATTTCAATGCTGTTCCAGTAGAGTTATTTTGTGATTCTGGAGATTTCCCAATGCTGCTCCACTAAGTAGTTATCGTGACTGGAAAGATTTCAATGCTGCCTCCACTAAGTAGTTATCTGTGATCTGGGAGATTTCAATGCGTCTCCATAAGTAGGTTATCTGACCGGGAGACTTCCAATGCTGCCTCCAAAGTAATTTAGTTATCTGTGACCTGGAGAGTTCAATGCTGTCTCCACTAAGTAAGTATTCTGTGCCCTGGAGACTTCAATGCTGCCCCTCCAGTAAGTAGGTTAACCGTGGACCTGAGATTTCAATGCTGTCCTCACAGGTAAAGTGTTATCTGGACCTGAATTTCAATGCTGCCTCCAGTTAGTATTTTATCTGTGCCCTTGGAGATTTTCAATGGTTTCCGGTCCTCCATTAAGTATTTATCGTGAACTGGAGAATTTCAATGCTGTCTCCATAAGTAGTTATCTGACCTGGAGACTTCAATGCTTGCCCCATAAGTCGTTATTGTGCCTGGAGCTCCAATCTGGCCTCCAGAGTAGTTTATCTACAATGCTGGAGAACTCCAATTTAACTGCCTCCATATTAGTTATCTGTGAACCTGGACGGTCATAACCCCCCCCCTGTTCCACTAAAGTCGGTAGTGTGCCTGGAGATTCCAATGCTGCCCCTAGTTTAGGTAATTTAATCTGTGGACCTGGAAGATTTCAATACTGTTCCCCAAGTAAGTTAGGTCCATTTCTGTGATCTGATTCAAGCTTGTCTCCAGTAAATAGTTTTATCTGTGACCTGGAGATCAATGGCTGGTCTCCAGTAAGTAGTTATCTGTGGACCTGGAATTTCATGCTGCCTCCAGTAAGTAGTTATCTGGTGATTTCTGGAGATTTCAATGCTGTCTCCAGTAAGTATTTTCTGTGCCCTGGAGACTCAAATGCTGCCTCCAGTAAGTAGTTACTGGTGACCTGGAGATTTCAATTGCTGCCCTCCAAGTAAGTATTTATCTGTGACCTTGGAGAATCAATGCTGTCTCCAGTAGTAGTTTATCTGTGACCTGGAGATTTCAATGCGGTCCTCCAAGTAAGTAGTTATCTGTGACCTGGGAGGATTTCATGCTGTCTTCCAACGTAAGTAGTTTTTCTGTGACCTGGAGACTCAATGCTGCCTCCAACTAAGTAGTTATCTGTGACCTGGAGACTCCAATGCTGCCTCCAGAAAGTAGTTATCTACATCCCTGGAGACTTCAATACTGCCTCCACTAAGTAGTTATCTGTGACCTGGAGATTTCAATGCTGCCTCCAGTAAGTAGTTATCTGTGACCTGGAGATTTCAATGCTGTCTCCAGTAAGTAGTTATCTGTGACCTGGAGATTTCAATGCTGTCTCCTCTAAGTAGTTATCTGTTACCTGGAGATTTAAATGCTGCCTCCACTAAGTAGCCCTCTTACGCCGATTGGACGTATTAAACGTCGAGTCAAAATGTCTCCCGTATGCCGATTGGACGTATCATACGTCGGCTCAAAAAAGTTTTTTTAAAAATTCGCGGAAAAATACTTATAGGCCTACCAGCCGAAAACTTTTGTATCACGCGCCTTGGGGGGGATGCTGGGAGTTCACGGATCAAGGCGTTGTTTTGTTTTACAATCGCTACGCAGGCGCGCAAGCGCGAATTTCTTTCTTATCGCCCCACTAAAAAAGTATCAGTTTGTTTTTTTTTTTCCAACATCTCGGAAATTATTTCGTCACTTTGACATAATTATTGCACCATTTTAAATTATCCTTTACATGAAGTATTATATATGAAAATGTGCGCAATTTTATGCACAATACAACTAAAAAATACTCATGATTGAGCTTTTATCAGTTTTGAAATATTTTCATATAAATAACGATAAGTGCAAAAATTTCAACCTTCGGTCAACTTTGACTCTACAGAAATGGTCGAGAAACGCAATTGTAAGCTAAAACTCTTACATTATAGTAATATTCAATCATTTGCCTTCATTTTGAAACAAATTGGACGTCTCTAGCACAATATTTCGATTTATGGTGAATTTATGAAAAAACTTTTTCCTTACGTTCGTGCGATAACTCTTCCGATAAATTTTTTCGTGCGATTGTCCTAATGTTTGCACCCTTTTAAATTTGCCGTTACATAAAGTTTTATATATGGAAATATGCGCAATTTCCTGCACAATACAACAAAAAACAACCCATGGTTGTAGCTTTTATCAGTTTTGAAATATTTACATATAATAACGTTAACCCTTTAAAGTCCACCCTGGGTTTTATGGGAAATATTAAAAAATCCTTTTAGTATGTTATAGTATGAGTAAATACAAGACCTTTTTACTCCTGTGCACTTTTACAAAATTTCCAAAGTAAGCGAAATAATTGCATGCAATGAAGTATCCCGTATGGGAGCCTCGGGCGACCTTAGGCGGACCACGCTCATCCCGTATGGGATCTATTGGGCCGTGCGGGCAACTTTTTCAAGTTTATAAATAATGTTGATTCGCCCACAAAACATATGATTATTATTGATGAATCACTTTTTTTTTGTTTCCACAAATGTATAATAGAAACACATATATGGCTTTACAATTTAATTAATATAAAAAATAAGTATACAATAAATACAAAAATAGTATAAAAATACAGAAAACACTATAAAAAAAACTCGAATACAAAAATAGTATATAAATACACAAAACACTGTAAATAAAATAATACAAAAATAGTATAAAAATAGACAAAACACTATAAACAACTCTCATAACAAACAACTTATTTCGAAATCTTATGGAACAAAGCAAAACAATTCCTTTCTTCAGTAAGGCAAAGGGCCACCTTGCAATCCTCACACATCCAGCGGGATCTGTGGATGTGGCCTGCACCAGAACAGAACTTGCAAGTCTGCCTCATGGAGACATGCTTTGGCATGTGTAGGGCAGTGGCATTCTGGCGTGTCAATACTTGGCACAACTGCCCGTTGGCCCCTTCTTGGCAAAGTAAAATCTCTGGTGCCAAGAGAATTCCTGGTTACTTCTGAAGGTTGACGACTTGAAGCTTCTGAGCAATTGGAGATATCCAGACGGAAGTCCTTGAGCGGCTTGGGGTTTTCCTGCAAAGCCAGGCAATCCCTCTTGTACAAAATCCAGGCGTTGCAGCTGATCAAGTCAAGGAGGTAAGCAAAGAGCCATCATGTAGTACCTCTTTGCTTTGAAGGGGGTCCTGTACAGGTGTTGTCAACATGTCACTCTTGTCAATGCCCCCCATGCGGTTGTTGTACATCTGGATGACAGATGGGCAAGGAATGGGAACCTTCTTCTTGGCTGCCCTTTGTTCGTACTACCGCTCCACTGTTCCCATGGGCTCCACACCACATCAGAGGACAAGATTGTCACAACGCTGTTGTCCTTCCATCTTGCAACAAGGATGCCATCAGAAGAGACATAGTCCAGTGTCCCCCACCTTTGTGTCGCTTTCTTGTTCATCTCCTTCACAGAGTCAGGGGAGGATGACCAACTCGGTTTTCCCTGGCAGTGCCCACATACCGGCATCCATACTGTGATCTAGGTACTTGGCCAACCCTATACTTGTGAAGTAGTGTCTGCATACACTGCTGAGTTTCTGGGGTCCTTGATGGTATTCACTAAGGCGACAACAAACTTGGAAGTTACAGACATGGCTTTCTCCTCTTCAGATAGCATAGTATGGTGGCTCACAAAGGTTGTCTCCCCTTGGTACATGAGAATATCATGCACAAACCCATCCACACTGGAGCGGCAGAACAACTTGAAGCCCCACTTGTCAGGCTTCTTTGCGACATACTGGCGAAGGTTACCAGCCCTTGTGCCCTTATAGGCGACCATCACTTCATCAATGGAGTGGATAGGAGTCTCAGGAACTTTCAGGAACTCTCTGGTGACCTTGGTGAAGGGGACTCTCACCTTGAAGAACCGATCTTGGGATGCAGCTGCCTGGTCATTGTCGCTGAAGTGAAGGGAAGATCGAATTGCCTTGAAGCGGTTCCTGGACATGAAGTCTGCAACTTGAGGAATCCTGGTCTTCACGGCCCAGAAGTCAACTATGCTAGGGAGAGGAACCAGGCCCATGTACACGATGAGGCCAAGGAAAACCATGAGATCCTCTTCTGACATGTGGAAGTTGCTGCCTACATCCTTCTGTCTTGAGTACAGGTTGGATTGATACACAATGTGTTCCCTCAATTCAGTTGTGAAGAACTGGGAGAAATATTCATAAGGTTCCCTCAAATAGTCAGGCTTCTGATGAATGAAGTTGGGCAGGGCACGGATATCAATGTCTTCCTTCTTCCATTCATCAGCACGAGACCTCTTAGGGTTAGGCTCACCTTCCTCTTCCATAGGCATCGCTTGAGGGACAACAACATTGACCTTGCGAGCTGAAACAAGAATAAAGTAACATTAGTAAAACAGTAAATGTGTGTGTGCGCATGCATGTGTATGTCAAGTGAGTATGCATGTGTGTGCACGTGTATGTCAGTGAGTATGCAAGTAAACAAATAAGTTTTTAAAATACCCAATGTTTACAAACCATTTAAAGGGCAACAAATTTAAATACCATTATAACAACGAGACTTTTAAATACAATGTTTACAACACATTTCTCTCTCTCTCTCTCTCTCTCTCTCTCTCTCTCTCTAAGGATGTCTCATACTAACCTCTAGAGTTAGGAGGGTCAAAGGCATCGTCCTGAGTAAGGCCTTCGTCAGGAACGTAGGTAGGGTCGTCATCATCACTGTCAATGTCCAAAGGGCTCACGTCGACATCACTTCCTTCAGCGTCGTCAGGGGCTACCCATGGTACACGTTCCTGAGTCTCCAATGCAGCATTGCGTTGCCCATAAAACATACTGCTTTGGAACTGCAAAAATAAAAAAAAACAACTTTAAAATCATGTAATGAAAGAAAAATGTAACTTTCCCTAACAAAAACCTATCATTCAATCCCTTGTAAGGTAATAATTTATATGCACATGAACCTAACATCTATAAATCATCACTATTATATCTAGATATATTGTTAAAATTATTCACAAATGTCTAAAACAAGCACTAAAAAAAATTACTTGACGTCGTATTCTACTGGCCGTTATAACCGTTACGGTCCGATACATCCCTCATGGGAGAGCGTGGTCCGCCTAAGAACGACCGAAGTATCCCGCAAGGGATCTATACTTTTTTTTTTTGTCACTACGACACGTCAGTAACACTACAGCCCTTCAAACCAACATCAAAAGGTAAGTATATCACTAGGCTTCACTATCCCACAGTCACTGTGTGCTTACCATGATTACGAAGTTCGGAGGGGGGGGAACTTGGAGGTTACTGCGGCACGTCTTGACTGTTTTCCAACTTGCGCACGACTGAGGTGTCTGTCGAAGGCCCTCCAGTCTTTGTGCGAGGGCCTGGTGGCTTCTGATTGGTTGATTCGAAGAGCAGATGGAGTGTATGCTATGAGTTGCCAAAGCGTCAATTTCATACAAGCTCAAACTTGTTCACCACGACTACCCGAAAGTAGCTGTTTTAAAGATCCCAAATGGGATCTCTGGTCGTTAAAGGGTTAAGTGCAAAAATTTCAACTTTCGGTCAACTTTGACTCTACCGAAATGGTCGAAAAACGCAATTGTAAGCTAAAACTCTTATATTCTAGTAAAATACTTCAATCATTTACCTTCATTTTGCAACGACTTGGAAGTCTCTAGCACAAAATATTTCGATTTATGGTGAATTTATGAAAAAAAAAAAAAACATTACGTTCGCGCGGTTAACTTCCGAAAAAATCAGAATTTTTTTGTGCGATTGTCGAAATGTTTGCACCATTTAAAATTAGCTGTTACATAAAGTTTTATTATATATGAAAAGTTTGCGTCAATTTCATGTAGAATACAACTAAAAATGATTGAAGGTTGTAGCTTTTCTCTTTTTTCGAAATATTTGCATATAAATCACGAATAAATTGAAAAAAAAACCACGTTCGGTCAAATTTGACTCTACCGAAATAGTTGAAAAACGCAATTGTAAGCTAAAACTCTTACGGCCTAGTAATATTCTGTCATTTTTCTTCATTTTGAAACAAATTTGAAGTCTCTAAAACAATATTGTGATTTATGGTGAATTTTTGAAAAATATATTGTTACCTTCACTCCGCGCGCCGATTCGCGGCCGCAAGTCTCCTCCGAAATAACGTAACATGGCATTATCCTAAATTTGCTTCCTTTTCATATTAGCCTTTTTTTATAGAGTTTCATATATCAAAATGTGCGCAAATTCATGAAGAATACAATAAAAAATAATTGAAGGTTGTAGCTTTTTCCATCTTCGAAATATGTCCATATAAAAAAATATATATATTAAAATTTCGACATTCGGTCAAATTTAACTCGTCCGAAATGGTCTAAATCTGCAATTCTAATCTAAAACTCTTACAGTATCGTAATATTCAATCATTTGTCTTAATTTTGAAACAAATTGGAAGTCTCTAGAACATTATTTAGAATTACGGTGAATTTTTGAAAATAACATTTTTTTACGTCCGCTCGTTACGAATTCGTACATCATTTTGTGATAATATTTTTCCGGTGTTGCTTTTATTGTTTTACAATGTATTATATATCAAAATGATCGCAATTTAGTGTACAATACAACGCAAAAAAAAGTTACTGGTTAGCTTTGACCGTTTTCTGCACAGCGTGATTTGAATACAATTATGTATGAATTTTTTTTTTTTCGCTATCATATATCGCATTATTTTACTAATGATAATGATATTATTTTTCATTCTGATGGTTGCATTCTAAACTTCAGGCAATGACAAAAAAAGGAGCCAAAAATGAACTCTTAATCTTCAAAAGTACGCGCGCTGTAATTTTTTGAAAAAATTATTTTTTCCACTTCCGCGCTCACTCCAAACCAGGCCCGGCATACGGGAGACGTTTTGATTTTTAGGGCTCCGGCGTAAGAGGGGTAGTTATCTGTGACCTGGAGATTTCAATGCTCTCTCCAGTAAGTAGTTATCTGTGACCTGGAGACTCCAATGCTGCCTCCAGAAAGTAGTTATCTACATCCCTGGAGACTTCAATACTGCCTCCACTAAGTAGTTATCTGTGATCTGGAGATTTCAATGCTGTCTCCACTAGGTAGTTATCTGTGACCTGGAGATTTCAATGCTGTCTCCACTAAGTAGTTATCTGTGACCTGGAGACTTCAATGCTGCCTCCAGTAAGTAGTTATCTGTGACCTGGAGATTTCAATGCTGTCTCCACCAAGTAGTTATCTGTGACCCGGAGATTTCAATGCTGTCTCCACCAAGTAGTTATCTGTGACCTGGAGATTTCAATGCTGTCTCCACTAAGTAGTTATCTGTGTCCTGGAGACTCCAATGCTGTCTCCACTAAGTAGTTATCTGTGACCTGGAGATTTCAATGCTGTCTCCACTAAGTAGTTATCTGTGACCTGGAGACTTCAATGCTGTCTCCACTAAGTAGTTATCTGTGACCTGGAGATTTCAATGCTGTCTCCACTAAGTAGTTATCTGTGTCCTGGAGACTCCAATGCTGCCTCCACTAAGTAGTTATCTGTGACCTGGAGATTTCAATGCTGTCTCCACTAAGTATTTATCTGTGACCTGGAGACTCCAATGCTGCCTCCAGTAAGTAGTTATCTACATCCCTGGAGACTTCAATACTGCCTCCACTAAGTAGTTATCTGTGACCTGGAGACTTCAATGCTGTCTCCACTAAGTAGTTATCTGTGACCTGGAGATTTCAATGCTGTCTCCACTAAGTAGTTATCTGTGACCTGGAGACTCCAATGCTGCCTCCAGTAAGTAGTTATCTACATCCCAGGAGACTTCAATGCTGCCTCCACTAAGTAGTTATCTGTGACCTGGAGACTTCAATGCTTCTCTCCAGTAAGTAGTTATCTATATCCCTGGAGACTCCAATGCTGCCTCCACTAAGTAGTTATCTGTGACCTGGAGACTTCAATGCTTCTCTCCAGTAAGTAGTTATCTATATCCCTGGAGACTCCAATGCTGCCTCCACTAAGTAGTTATCTGTGACCTGGAGACTTAATGCTTCTCTCCAGTAAGTAGTTATCTATATCCCTGGAGACTCCAATGCTGCCTCCACTAAGTAGTTATCTACGTCCCAGGAGACTTCAATACTGCCTCCACTAAGTAGTTATCTGTGACCTGGAGACTCAATGCTTCTCTCCAGTAAGTAGTTATCTATATCCCTGGAGACTCCAATGCTGCCTCCACTAAGTAGTTATCTACGTCCCAGGAGACTTCAATACTGCCTCCACTAAGTAGTTATCTGTGACCTGGAGACTTCAATACTTCTCTCCAGTAAGTAGTTATCTATATCCCTGGAGACTCCAATGCTGCCTCCACTAAGTAGTTATCTGTGACCTGGAGACTTCAATGCTTCTCTCCAGTAAGTAGTTATCTATATCCCTGGAGACTCCAATGCTGCCTCCACTAAGTAGTTATCTACGTCCCAGGAGACTTTATACTGCCTCCACTAAGTAGTTATCTGTGTCCTGGAGACTTCAATGATGCCTCCAGTAAGTAGTTATCTGTGACCTGGAGACTCCAATGCTACCTCCAGTAAGTAGTTATCTACATCCCTGGAGACTTCAATGCTGCCTCCACCAAGTAGTTATCTGTGTCCTGGAGACTTCAATGCTGCCTCCAGTATGTAGTTATCTACATCCCTGGAGACTTCAATACTGCCTTCAGTAAGTAGTTATCTGTGACCTGGAGACTCCAATGCTGCCTCCAGTAAGTAGTTATCTACATCCCAGGAGACTTCAATACTACATCCACTAAGTAGTTATCTGTGACCTGGAGACTCCAATGCTGCCTCCAGTAAGTAGTTATCTGTGACCTGGAGACTTCAATGCTGTCTCCACTAAGTAGTTATCTGTGACCTGGGGACTCCAATGCTGCCTCCACTAAGTAGTTATCTGTATCCTGGAGACTTCAATGCTTCTCTCTAGTAAGTAGTTATCTACATCCTTGGAGACTTCAATGCTACCTCCACTAAGTAGTTATCTGTGACCTGGAGACTCCAATGCTGCCTTTAGTAAGTATTTATCTGTTACATGAAGACTTCAATTCTGCCTCTAGTAAGTAGTTATCTACATCCCTGGAGACTTCAATGCTTCTCTCCAGTAAGAAGTTATTTACATCCTTGGAGATTTCAATGCTGCCCCCACTAAGTAGTTATCTGAGACCTGTAGACTCAAATGCTGCCTCCACTAAGTATTTATCTGTGACCTGGAGACTTCAATACTGCCTCCAGTAAGTATTTTTCTGTGACCTTGAAACTCCAATGCTGTCTATAGTAAGTAGATATCTACATCCCTGGAGACTTCAATGCTTCTCTCCAGTAAGTAGTTATCATACTCCCTGGAGACTTCAATGCTGCCTCCACTAAGTAGTTATCTATGACCTGGAGACTCCAAAGCATGCTGCCAGTAAGTAGTTATCTATATCCCTGGAGACTCAATGTTGCCTCCACTAAGTAGTTACCTGTGACCTGGAGACTCTAATGCTGCCTCCATTAAGTAGTGATCTACATCCCTGGAGACTCAATGCTGCCTCCACTAAGTAGTTACCTGTGACCTGGAGACTCTAATGCTGCCTCCACTAAGTAGTTACCTGTGACCTGGAGACTCTAATGCTGCCTCCACTAAGTAGTGATTTACATCCCTGGAGACTCAATGCTGCCTCCACTAAGTAGCTACCTGTGACCTGGAGACTTCAATGCTGCTTCCACTAAGTAGTGATCTACATCCCTGGAGACTCAATGCGCTCCACTAGGAGTACCTGTGACCAGACTTAATGCTGCCTCCACTAAGTAGTGATCTACCTGGAGACTCAATGCTGCTCCCACTAAGTAGCTACACCCTGGAGGGACCTTCAACAATGCTTGCCCCACTCAAGTAGTGATCTACATCCCCTGGAGACCCTCAATGCTGCCTCCACTAAGTTAGTACCTGTGACCTTGGAGACTCTAATGCTGCCTCCACTAAGAGTGATCACATCCAATGGCGACCTCAATGCGCCTCCAAGTAGTTACCTGTTACCTGGAGACTCCAATGCTGCTTCCAGTAAGTAGTGATCTACATCCCTGGAGACTCAATGCTGCCTCCACTAAGTAGTTTCCTGTGACCTGGAGACTCCAATGCTGCCTCCACTAAGTAGTTATCTGTGACCTGGAGACTTCAATGCTGCCTCCACTAAGTAGTTATCTATATCCCTGGACACTCAATGCTGCCTCCACTAAGTAGTTATCTGTGACCTGGAGACTTCAATGCTGCCTCCACTAAGTAGTTACCTGTGGCCTGGAGACCCCAATGCTGCCTCTAGTAAGTAGTTATCTACATTTCTGGACACTTCAATGCTGCCTCCACTAAGTAGTTATCTACATCACTGGAGACTCAATGCTGCCTCCACTAAGTAGTTATCTGTGACCTGGAGACTCCAATGCTGCCTCCAGTAAGAAGTTATCTACATCCCTGCAGACTTCAATACTGCCTCCACTAAGTAGTTATCTACATCGCTGGAGACTCAATGCTGCCTCCACTAAGTAGTTATCTGTGACCTGGAGACTCCAATGCTGCCTCCAGTAAGTAGGTATCCACATCCCTGGAGACTTCAATGCTGCCTTCAGTAAGTAGTTATCTACATCCTGGAGACTCCAATGTTATCTCCATTAAGTAGTTATCTGTGTCCTGGAGACTTTAATGCTGCCTCTAGTAAGTAGTGACCTATATTCCTGGAGACTTCAATGCTTCTCTCCAGTAAGTAGTTATCCATATTCCTGGCAACTTCAATGCTGCCTCCAGTAAGTAGTTACCCATATTACTGGAGACTTCAATGCTGCATCCAGTAAGTAGTTATCCATATTCCTGGAGACTTCAATGCTGTCTCCAGTAAGTAGTTGTCTGTGTTCCTGGAGATTTCAATGCTGTCTCAAGTAAGTAGTTATCTGTGTTACTGGAGAATTCAATGCTGTCTCCAGTAAGTAGTCATCTATGTTCATGGAGACTTCAATGCTGCTTCCAGTAAGTAGTTGTCGGTGTTCCTGGAGACTTCAGTGCTGCCTCCAGTATGTAGTTATGCATATCGCTGGAGTCTTCAATGCTGCCTTTAGTAAGTAGTGATCTATATTCCTGGAGACTTTAATGCTTCCTCCAGTAAGTATTGATCTACATTTATGGAGACTTTAATGATGCCTCCAGTAAGTAGCTATCTATATTTCTGGAGACTTCAATGGTGCCTCCAGTAAGTAGTTATCTACATTTGTGTAGACTTAAATTTTCTCTCTAGTAAGATGTTATCCATATTCCTTGAGAATGGGCCACAGTTAAGGCCTGAAAGTACTTTAATTTTAGTAAAATGCTATTTTATTACTAACAAGTAAACAATTTATACTCAGTAATCTTGCGGGTTCCTTTTTTCAATGTAAGGAATTTTATGCGAATCAAAATTTGACAAAAAAAAAAGGACATATAGCTTCAATCAATCTGTATTGCTTGTGTCCTATACCAAAGGCTAATACGAAATTATGGTTGTGAAAAACACTGAACACGACAATTGTGTATTAATACATAGTTTTTAGATAGGTGCTATAAATTCATTTATGAAACCAGCTGATTTTAATAAAGAAAACTCATAATTATATAATTACAAAAAGCTTGGGTGTTTTACTTTTTAGCAATGATTATGACCAAGGACCAGCTCAAATGAGGGGAGAAATTTAGCAATTCAAGTTAAATGTAAAAAAATAAAATCAAAACCTGGCGAATACTGAAAGCAAAAGCAATTCAATCCAGTTCTTATTTCTATGTATCTACCCATTTAAGGTGCATCTGGTTGCAAATTCAAATTGCTAATTGTATACATATAAATATTCAGTATTAAAAGTAAAATACCTTAAAAAGTACTTAATCATATTACACAGGGTAATTCCATTGTCAAGTGTGTCTTTAACAACCGATGAATACCCGAACTACCACCATAGTTGTCATGAACTCATATGAACCGCACTATTCTGCGAATGATCAGTGGAGTTTACTTTCATAAAAATGAAAATACAATTGATGATTTCTTCTTGATGTTTTGTTAGGTCACATATGGAGGTTGCCGTCCACGAAGACACAGCAATATTGGTGAGGGTGTGAAATAGACACTAAATAATGGTCTACCATGGACAAAAGTATGATCCCAGTAAATGCATGCAGCAGCCACACCTGAATGGAACAAAGGTTGACGATTATGGTTAGTAAGCACTGAATATGATTTTCACCATTGCTATTTTCATTATTGTGTTCTTATGCGATTTTTCTATATATTTAACGACTTAATTCACTGATAATGTAAACTATTATTCTTATATCATTAATATCATTAACACATTGCCTACATTAGTGATTAGAAAATATGAGCATTGGCATCCAATATCTCGACCATTCACATCCGTCGTTACAAGACAAACAGGCTTCATTGCTGTGTTACCAGAACATTTTCATGAAACATAGGGGGATGGGGGTAAAGGAACACTTTAAGGCAACTGTATGTAGTACATCCGCTCACAATTGTCCAGTTAGAGAGCTAATAAAGAGGAATGAAGTGATCTTCGGACAGCTTTTAAACTTTCTGAAAAACATATCAATGTTATTATAGGTATGCAACGAATGAAAGTTAAACTTGCCGTGCAACTGCTGTCCAAAAGTACTTATAAATTTTTTTATCACTTCGACAACCAAGAATATTTGAAGAGAAGGGCTGGAAAATAACAAGCCATTTCATTCGGCTTGTTGATAGATAGTTTGATCCGTTTTATTCTCGACTGCTAACAGATAGAAAATCATCAAGAAATGCTTACGTGACTAAACCTGTAAATGCAAGACAAAATCTTTCAAGACATGAATAGAACTGCTAGAGAAATGAAAGTGAAGAACAGTACAATGCTCTGTCCTTTGTCTAACCTGCTGAAAATGGCAAAATAAAAACTTGGCATGACGCATACTCTAAATTACAGACTAAATCAGGCTGGGTTGGGGGACTTTTTTGGGTGCAAAAGTCAAATGGGAGCGTACAATCAGCACCCATCACCAGTTGCATTTAAACATCGTCTCAGAGCCCACCTTTTAGGAAAAGACAGCACACTTGTAAGCTCAAAGAGCAACGTTTAAAACTGCAACAGTGAAAATGTAACATCCCTCGTCCCTGGCAAGCAAGACGCATCATTCGAAGACGAAGGAAATTCCCTTCAGAAAGAACCCAGTATATCAGCAATAAGGATGATCAAAGTGATGACTTCAAAGACCAGGAAGTTGAAGAACAAACATGGGAAGATGCCATATGTTGGCGGGTTCATTGCTCGCAAGTTTCCACAACTAGAATATTTAGGAGCAAAAGTAACAAAGGAAGATGACACAAAGGTTGGTGCCATAAGCTTTAGTGAAGGGAAACTAATGAAACCTAGTGTTTCTTGATAATTTGAAATGTATGGATAAGATGTTTGATTCTCACTTGGGAGGAAAATGTTTTAACAGCCTTAAAAGGAGTGATAATTAAATTAGCGGATATAATTAGCAGTCACATCCAATTAACTTCAAAAGTCGAAATATTTTGTTCCATGCCATACAGTTTTTAGAATTCGAAATTTGAACAGACACATTAGTAGTTCCAGAAAAGCGGTGCATAGATTGAAAAAGTTAGCGACATAGCTATATATGTGCAAAATGTGATTTTATGGAGATCTGTTAAATGCGTAATTTAGACATATTTATATTATTGTTTAGAATGTTCCTTAGAACTCGCTCATAATTATTTAATATATTAAAATATAGTTTTTATTCTGGCTATTATTTTCCTTCGGAAACAGATAATAGTATTTAAAAACAGATAAAAAAAGAAGAAAGCAAATGTAGGTTTTCTATAATTTCAATGTTATTTGGCGAACATGTTCTAATGATCTCTCTTATTATTATTCTTCTTAACATAGAAGAATCAAGAACCTACATCTGACTATTAATTAAATTATCGAATAGCTTAAAGTATTTAGAAAAATAAAAAAAAAGAGAAAGTAATGGCAGGAATACTATAGGTTAAGGGGCCTGACTGCGGTTATATTCTCTAGACCTTGGTTCAACTATTAAGACTTTTTTCCCTTTTTTCTGTATTGCATTTGATTGTTTTCATATTTTATCATTACGTTCAATTTATTGTGAAATAACATTTTATTTTTTATGTGAATTGGTACTGCTTTTACGTACATATTATAGTAAAGATTTTACTGCCTCTTCTTCTCTCCTCAACGATACTGCGACACATGATAACTTAAAATTATTCATTCATCATTCCTAAAATATATAAATGCTACCTCCCTCTACCCCAAGTTAGCTGTGTATCACCGCAATGACGAATGATTTTGTTAATCATTTGTGCTAAATTTTATTGTGAAAAGCTTTGTTCTTTCATTTACTATTTTGTTAATATTGTTCAACTATACCGTCTCACTTGGCGCGCTGAACACTGGCTCGATTAAGACTTTTTTTCTCTTTTTTTTATTGCATTTGATTGTTTTCATACTTTATCATTACATTAAATGTATTGAGAAATTTCCTTTTTATGTGAATTGTTATTGCTTTTACGTACATACAGTAATATTTTAACTCTCTCTTCTCCTTCTCTCCTCAACATATCAACACTCCCTCGTTCATTACAAGTCAGCTGGGCGTGATGTCACCGCGGTTACGTACAATTTTATACATCTTTTATGCTAAATGTTATATTGAAAGTGAAATTTTATATTAAATGCTTTACACTTTAATGTATTTTGTCGAATATTGTTATCATTAAACTAGATATTGTATATGAAAAAATAAATTAATACAGTTTAACTTGTAAGACCCAATAGGCCGTTGAATACAAGTATAAACTAGATAATCAGTCAATTCGAAGTATGAGCATTTGTTCGACAAGCGATACAAAATTTTGTCGAAACTTTTTTCGAAAAACGGAAAGTTTGAAATATGAAAAGTTTGAGAAACGAGGTACCACTGTATATATATATACATATTATATATATATATATATTATATATATATATATATAGATATAATTATATATTTATATATATGGTATATATATATATATGATATATATATATTTTATATATATATATATATTATATATTAACGATAGGGCTACAACAAATTTTTCCCCTGAAAGCTTTAATGTTATTTTTTCTAGCGAGTATTCGAACATTTTTTTATCTTATAATCTCTAGCCTTTGTGTAACGAAAGTGTTGCCTGTTCTGAATATCAATTAGGTCAGGGTTTATATTAGAGTGTGTCTAGGTCATTATGAAACCTTTATTCAACCCCTTCATGACAGTGATACTGGTTCATTGATAAGTATCATGGGTGTCCGCCCATGGGCTGAATCATAATCAAAGCCTATGATATAACCTGGTTTCCAACCTGTTTACAGTGACAGTGTTACTGTTACTAAAACCACTCTCTCATCGACACCACTATGCTTTATCTGCAATCTCTCCTCCTTTGTGAAGTGCTGTTATCATTATCTTCACGAGAACATACTTGTTTACTAACCTTGAGTCTGAAAGATGTTATCAAATGCATGTAATAGATGTTTACAAATTATCTGTTCATCACAAAATTGCCGTATAATCCTTGCACATTTTATTATAAAAGTTCTGTAAATATTGTAGATAAAGAAAAAAGTTAACGTGGAAGTTCATTTTTTTCTCTTAAGTACCCCAGACATTTCCAACCATTCAGCTATAGCATCACAACAAATGCACCTTTCTATTTGTGTGACTAGAACTACTAAGAACGTGCACAACGTTTCCTTATTTATGTGTAACAATTTTTCGCCGAAGCCTCGGTGTATTGGATCCTAAAACGACATACATGAAGAAGGGTAGTAAAAAGAAAAATGACCACATATTTCGTGAATTCAATGAAAGCTTTTTATATCCCATGCACGCAGCACTTCAGTTCAGTTGTTGAATAGGTGTGCTTTCAGATAAATCTCATAAGGACTTTGAGCGCAATGCTTCGTGCTAACTAAACCTACAACGACGCATCCTTCCACGTTCATTGCCACGACTGCTAACTCAAACCTAGGCCACTGACATAAAGGGCATGCATGGTAGCAAATGAGTTGGGGAAATACTATTCACAAATATTCGAGGTTAAGGTAAGAAAAGGTTCAGTTACTTTAAAACTAGGCATTAGGAGCATGCTTATCGTACATTAAGATATACTTGGTAGTACATGCTTATCGTACATTAAGATATACCTGGTAGTACTATATGTATGACTAATGATTTCGTATTCTACTACCTATACTCTGTATTTTTCCATCTGTCCATCCGCCTGTGGTGTTTGCGCATGGTAACACTGCGCCCCTGGCCTTAAATAATATCCTATTTCGAATATTAACGGTGTAATTCGCATACAGTAAATTGTTAAAACACTTTTCAGTTGCAAATGTACACCCAGATATCCTTTTATTTACCTAAAACTTACACATAGCGTAACTATTTAAAGCCCGGGACGCAGTGTTACCATGCCAAAACACCACAGGCGGATGGACAGATGGAAAAAAACGGAGTAAAGGTATACCTATAGGTAGCCTATACTAGGTACCATATGGATTTAGGATAATTTTATTCTTGACCAATACTGCACTAAGGGCTTGAAAATATAGTTTTCCCATGTTTATGTGTACCTACTTGGAATTTTCTGATTTTAGTGGCATAAGTAGAATATTTTTTACATAGCATGCTAGCTACCTAGTAGGTCCCATCGTACTATATGCAACTATAATCCGAACACCACAGTGGGAAAGGTAGGTTTTTGGGTAGGAAAAACCAAAACAAGTTAAAACACACGGACATTAAACCCTCTGGTATTATATATACCCAAAGGTACGGACTGTACGCGTAGCCCACCCTAAGTTAGGTTAGGTTAGGTTTGATGTGGTTTGTTAGTTCATTTGATAGCAAGATGAACGTCAGAAACGTTCAAAACGCACATTAAAAGACTTGAAAATGATCTTTTTACGTTCAAAAGTCATCGGGGTTTAAAGTAAAATTTTAATGAAAATACTAACATGGCACATTAGGTAATATTAAGGACAATTAGCACCTAAGTATAGCTGACATAGCTTGAACAAGTGAAACCGAATGCCGTACAGAACGTTTTACCTTTTTTATTTCCATTTTTCACATTACGTTCTGTGATAAACCATCAGACCAGGATATCCTTTAGTCCAAACTGCCATGGTTAGTCCGAGATGAAGGCAATGTAGCATATAGGCTACATGAATTTTCTGTAATAAGAAATGCCCATTAAGTTTAGAAAGTGAATTCTTCATTGCCGAGAATTTTGCGATGATTTTCGAGTCCGTTAATCGTTTCGCAATGCATGAACCACAGACTAGAGCTATTGAAAGTTGTTTGAACGCATACCTAATTGCTTTGGCCACTGAAATGTGGAATAACACTTAGGTGTGAATCGAATGATTTTGATAGTCATCGCTGATAGAATGGAGTCTTTTGTAAGTAAATAATTCTCGAAACAATAGGAAACCCTAACTGCTCATAAAAACCATGTAGTTTAAAGAAAATTTTCAAATGGATCACAACGAGAACAGGCACTTTTGGTGGGGTTTACGAAAGCAGGGCAGCATCATGTACAATATGTACCTATTAGTATACGTATATTTAACTAATATTAGCGCGATTTTTTTTCTTTGTTAACAGAGTGAACAGAGGTTTTTAGGTACGGTAAAATCAGAACTATTTCAGCTACTGAATATTAAGAAAATATTTAAACCACACGATTCAAAGTTCATGTGTGTGTGTAATGAGTAACAACCATGCAACATACAAAAGAGGATGTTACAAAAGTAATTACAGGATTTACTTTTATGGAACACCAGTCCATGTAGTTTCATTCATGTTTATTTCCATATTACCTAAGCCTGAGGCTGAGCCTGCTTGTTGTCTCATCTTCCCTTATTAAATCTGTAATTAAATCCCACCTCAAGAAACTTGTTTTGGTATTAGTGTTCCTGAATGTATAGGTTGTTTGAAAGTTCCCGTCTCATTTAGCCTTTCTCTGTCCATTAGTGTTTCATCCCTCCTTTGACAAACTGTCCATATTACTTCTTTTTCTCTCTTTGTTTATCTCTCACTTAGCATGAGTTCCAGCTATTATTATATATGTAGTAATATGAGTT
Source organism: Macrobrachium nipponense (assembly GCF_015104395.2). Classification (NCBI taxonomy): domain Eukaryota; kingdom Metazoa; phylum Arthropoda; class Malacostraca; order Decapoda; family Palaemonidae; genus Macrobrachium; species Macrobrachium nipponense. Next base: position 43,847,899 of record NC_061093.1, read on the forward strand.
CTATTAGACAGGCTTTGTAAATTTGTCGACGGTTCATTCAGGATCTAAGTAGATACCATGTTGATTTTGGAGTTTTATCGAGTGAATTTGCAATAAACACTGAGGTATGAAAGGGACCCTTTAAATCACCTTTGATGTTTGCGATTTAAATTGTAATAAAAGATATGGTTTGGAGGTGGAAGGAAAGTTTCTGACTGGAGCTGCGATAGAAACAGACTTTTAATACTTGAAAAGATTTTGAAACCAAATTGACCGGAATTTCATTCGGAAATAACATTATACGTTGTCTGGTACTACAATATGTATTTCTTTAGTAGATTTACAGACTTCAGTCATGGTGTGCGAGTGGAACTATATATGAAAGATGAAAGGTCCATCAAAGGTTATCTTTTCTTCTTGATACCAAAAAAAAAAAAAAAAAAAACAAAAAAAAAAAAAAAAAAAAAAAACTGAACGAGTGATTTGAAAAGGGGGATGATATCGTTCAGTTAAACGCTGCAGATATGCTGGAGAGCACAAGTGTTACTAACCACGAATATAGATCAGTGGACGACGATAGTGTATTTCAGTCTTGATAGAAGGTAACAGCCGTTCACATCTCCATTAAACGTCGACAAGAAGATTGGTAATTTAATCTAAGTCGTATATTGACAACTTGTATGGAAAATTACAGCTCTTTAGAACGGGTAGAATAACTCATACAGAGGAAATTGATTTCAGTGCAATTGAGAAAGGGACCAGATAGCTATTTTCGTGAACACTTCAGGATAGATTTTGCAAATGAGTCCCCTCAACTTGAGTCAGTAATATTGAAAGAGTTTTGTGTCTTATACATATATATATATATATATATATATATTATAAAGATAAATGCCACGAAGGAAAAATAAACGAAGGAGTCTGCGAGATCTTTCGGCTGAAAAAGCCCTTTACTGAAGCAGCTACTGACAAAATACGAGAAAAAAAGACAATACAAGAAGGTTCGTATAACTGACAGATAGGGATTATAAAAGGATTAGTGCCTAGAATCCGACACACCTGGAAGATAAGAAACCTTCCCAAACAAGCATAAACAAAGGGTGCAATTAAAGGTTTAAGACAATCATCTCAGATACAATCTCAGACAATTAAAGGATTATAGGTGACAGCTATACGGAACCTGGTAGACAAAACCATATTCACAAAAAATGACAGACATACATTACAATAAAATTTTTTTTTTTTTTTAATAACTCTAAGGCAACTGATTTTTATTTAAGTCAGTAATTATATATTTGAGGTCATTCTTAAACATGTTACAGATACAAGGGTCTAAATGAAAAAGGCCACGACTAACATTGAAATTACAATGAAAAGTAAGTTGTATTAAAGCAGATTCTAAAAGATTTCGTGATAAGACATCTCTTGACGTGCAATTACTGAACTGTCAATCCAATTAATTCGGTGGTTGTTTTCACTTAAATGAATAAATAATGCATTAGATTTTTGCCCAGTTTTACAGAGTATTTATGCTGGCTTAACCTTACTTCTAAGCCCTTGCTCGACTGTCCCAGGTAGAATGAGGGACAATCCATACATGGAATTTTATATATTATGTTGTTGCTTTCTCTGGGGCCATTTTTTATTAACATTCTTTTTAGTGTGTTATTATAGGAAGAAACAAGGTTGACATTAAAAGCTTTTAACAATGGTTTAATGGTTTCAAATCCGTTAAAATAAGGCAAACTGAGAATGTTCTTAGAATTTTCTTTCTGTGTGTTGTTTTCAGTATAAAACTTTTTGTGGGCTTTATTATAACAAATGTCTAATATATGTGAAGGATAGCATAAATCTTTCCCTATTTTTCTTATGTATTCAATTTCTTGATCCAAATATTGTGGACTGACAATTCGTAATGCTCGTAAAAACATAGAGGAAAAAATTGATATTTTTATATTAAGATGGTGGCCTGAGAAGAAATGAACATAATTTAAGTTGTAGTCGGTTTCCTATAAATACTGAATTTACATTGAAATGGTTCTCTATGTATCAAAACATCTAAGAAAGGGAGGCAATTGTCTTTTTCTAATTCTAGAGTAAACTTAATCGATGGTACCTGGTTATTTAATTTAGAGAGTAAATCATTTACATCAATACCGACAGGAAGAACAGCTAAACAATCATCAACGTAACGATACCACTTTACAGGAATATGAATGATATTAGGTAAGTAGCGTTTTTTCGAAGAATTCCATATACAGGTTTGAGAGCAATGGTGATAAAGGATTTCCCATTGCCATGCCAAAAATTTGTTGATAAAATTCACCATTGAATATAAACTTACAATCACAAATGCACAAACTCGTGAGTGAAATAATGTGACTTATAGGTAGAGGTAATTCATGCTGAGTTAGTTCATTGCTAAGATATTCTAAAATAGAGTCTATAGGGACTTTAGTAAAAAGAGAACATACGTCAAAACTAACGAATCTATCAGTAGGGCAAAGAGCAATTTTGTATAATTTATCAACTAAATCTAGAGAATTATATATATGAGAATCGGAGATGGTTCCAAGTAACGGGGACAAGATCTTAGATGATATTTTTCGAGAGTTATATGAAATTGAACCAACAGTACTGATAATAGGCCGCATAGGGTTATTTTCTTTGTGCGTTTTGACTAATCCATATAAGTAAGGTAGCGAAGGAGAATTGACTGACAATTTGCCTAGTAGTTCTGTTTTATCTTTAAGGATACTTTTCACTATGCTATTGAAGTTTTTTATGACTTGATCAAGAGGAGTTTTTTGTTAGTTTTTTATAAGTCACATCATCATCCAGTAGGGCTTGCATACGTGATATGTAGTCAGCTTTATCTAAAATTACTATACTATTTGACTTATCCGCTTTTGTGATGTGGATAGTATTGTCCTTTTTAAGATCGGTCAAACTTTTCTTATAGCGAGCAGGGAAGTTACTTTCATGCTTAACATTGGCAGCTCCGTAAACAATACCTTTAATCATGTCGACATGATTTTGAGGAAGATCACAATATTTTTCAAATTTACTTAGGGATGACCCAATCATTAAAGCCGAAGGTCTACTTGTTGCAAAGAAAGATAAACCATATCCAAGCGCACTCACAACATTTTCACTTATTTGTTTACTAGATAAGTTAACAACACAATCTTGACGTGCACAATTAGTCCAATCACTGCTATCAATAAGATTTTTTAGTTTTCTGTCGAGTTTCCTTTTCACTCACGAGTTTGTGCATTTGTGATTGTAAGTTTATATTCAATGGTGAATTTTATCAACAAATTTTTGGCATGGCAATGGGAAATCCTTTATCACCATTGCTCTCAAACCTGTATATGGAATTCTTCGAAAAACGCTACTTACCTAATATCATTCATATTCCTGTAAAGTGGTATCGTTACGTTGATGATTGTTTAGCTGTTCTTCCTGTCGGTATTGATGTAAATGATTTACTCTCTAAATTAAATAACCAGGTACCATCGATTAAGTTTACTCTAGAATTAGAAAAAAGACAATTGCCTCCCTTTCTTAGATGTTTTGATACATAGAGAACCATTTCAATGTAAATTCAGTATTATAGGAAACCGGACTAACAACTTAATTACTATGTTCATTTCTTCTCAGGCCACCATCTTAATATAAAAATATCAATTTTTTCCTCTATGTTTTTACGAGCATTACGAATTGTCAGTCCACAATATTTGGATCAAGAAATTGAATACATAAGAAAAATAGGGAAAGATTTATGCTATCCTTCACATATATTAGACATTTGTTATAATAAAGCCCACAAAAAGTTTTATACTGAAAACAACACACAGAAAGAAAATTCTAAGAACATTCTCAGTTTGCCTTATTTTAACGGATTTGAAACCATTAAACCATTGTTAAAAGCTTTTAATGTCAACCTTGTTTCTTCCTATAATAACACACTAAAAAGAATGTTAATAAAAAATGGCCCCAGAGAAAGCAACAACATAATATATAAAATTCCATGTATGGATTGTCCCTCATTCTACCTGGGACAGTCGAGCAAGGGCTTAGAAGTAAGGCTAAGCCAGCATAAATACTCTGTAAAAACTGGGCAAAAATCTAATGCATTATTTATTCATTTAAGTGAAAACAACCACCGAATTAATTGGATTGACAGTTCAGTAATTGCACGGTCAAGAGATGTCTTATCACGAAATCTTTTAGAATCTGCTTTAATACAACTTACTTTTCATTGTAATTTCAATGTTAGTCGTGGCCTTTTTCATTTAGACCCTTGTATCTGTAACATGTTTAAGAATGACCTCAAATATATAATTACTGACTTAAATAAAAATCAGTTGCCTTAGAGTTATTAAAAAAAAAAAAAAAAATTTTTATTGTAATGTATGTCTGTCATTTTTTGTGAATATGGTTTTGTCTACCAGGTTCCGTATAGCTGTCACCTATAATCCTTTAATTGTCTGGAGATTGTATCTGAGATGATTGTCTTAAACCTTTAATTGCACCCTTTGTTTATGCTTGTTTGGGAAGGTTTCTTATCTTCCAGGTGTGTCGGATTCTAGGCACTAATCCTTTTATAATCCCTATCTGTCAGTTATACGAACCTTCTTGTATTGTCTTTTCTCGTATTTTTGTCAGTAGCTGCTTCAGTAAAGGGCTTTTCAGCCGAAAGATCTCGCAGACTCCTTCGTTTATTTTTCCTTCGTGGCATTTATCTTTATTTATGGATTTATCACGTTCCTAACTTCGTGATTCTGTTATACATATATATATATATATATATATATATATATATATATATATATACACACACACACACACACACATATATATATATATATATATATATATATATATATATATATATATATATATATATATATATATAGATAGATAGATATGCTGGAGAGCACAAGTGTTACTAACCACGAATATAGATCAGTGGACGACGTTAGTGTATTTCAGTCTTGATATATATATATATATATATATATATATATATATATATATATATATATATATATAAAGGCAAATGTCACAAAGTCAAGTAAAACAACGAAATGGTTGCTAGTCCTTTTGCCACAATGGTCTTTTACCAGCAATGTGCTAGTAAAGGCTCTCAAATGTCCATCAATGATGGCCCGCCCTTCATTAAAAAGTGCTTTGCTTCAAACGAAGGTATTTCTTGAAAATGTATGGGTTGGTGTATTGGTTTGGGTCCATCATGGGGGAGCTGTGTTGTGGTACCTCGACAGTTAACTAATCATGCGATTACTCTGGCGTTGAGATTGGGTTCTTTTGTTTTGTCACGATCTGGAATTATGATAAACTCGTACCCCAAAATTGGATGAAATATTTAGGTATGATTCACAGGCAACTCCTTGTGTGTGCTTCAGTGGTGCTTGAAAAAGAAACCAAAAATGTACAGTGACTCAGTGAGCCTTTAGAGATTATATAGGAGTTTGTTAAAAGAATTTCGATATGAAGATTAAAGGATTAGAAATATGTTAGAAATATTTCTTAGTTAAGGATTATTATTTTTTTATTCATTTAAGTTAAATGTTGATAAAATCAGACCGTTCTTGTGTTTCCTTCAGGCTCTGATAACAAAAGTACATTAACAGCACGTAACTTTAGTATTTGTAACATTGCTTCTTCACTTGCACTAATTTTATGGACATGCCTTTAATCATATAGTACTCTCATTAGTGTACACAAGGTATCTGGATTATATCTCACATACAACATTCTCATTCAACTCTGACCACATTTTATTATTCCAAATTTATAGCAGAGCAGGAAATTCTTTAATATACCTATTTACATACAATAATTTCTGAAATATTTTAGGCCTGTTAGATATACAGAAACCTATTATACAACTGCGTGATTTTAAAACATCACTAGTAAATTATAAAATCAACCTTATGCAAGAAATTATAAAATGTTCAATGGAAAAGACCGGCTCTAAATAAACACAGCTAGTTTGATCAAAAGGTCTGTGAAATGTTTACTCCCAGGCTAATCAAAATCATTGGATCTTTATCAATAAAATCACCTCAGATTGTTTAAATAGTACTACAATGATAGCTAATCTTGGAATACTTTTGACATGAAAATTGGATTTGTGTTGCTTTTTTTTCATTATTCTTTCTCTTCATAGGGAAGTCAATCAAGGGTGTTCACCAAAAAAAAAAAGAAAAAAAAATGGCCACTGACAGATTTGCAGCTCCATCGCCTTACACCCAAAAGCAACCAGAGCCCCATGCAAGTGATTTCAAGCATCAAGAGTAAGTTATTTAATAGAGAATCGTAATAAAATGTTGTAATTAACAATTATTCCTCAGCAAGCAAAGTGAAAAATACTTATGTATTTTTTTCCTTTTAGGTACCTCCTTGGATCAGGTTTAATTACTAGTAGAGCAAAAGAAGTTCCTTCGAATCTACAACACATAAACGTTGCTCTCTTTGCCCTTGGCAGAGCAGGTCAGTTGGTACCTGTCAGTTAAGGTATTGAAGGGTTCTTGTAGTGTGTTCTTAGTTTTCCTTCAGTTATGCAATTAAGAACCCTGTCATATCCAAGAATATATTTATATAGCTTATTCTCTTTTAGTACAGACACATCAGTTTGTACGTATTTGTATAAATCTCAGTGTTAATTTCAGTTCAAGCATTTCTCATTTTCTTTTTCTCGGGGGGGGGGGGGTTGTTAGTGTTGTTAATGCACTTCATATGGTGCACTGTAGTCATTACTTAGGCTCTTCACAGCATCCTTTTGTCCCTGGCTGCAAGCCTTTTCATTCATTTTTCTATACCTCCGTTCATATTGTCTTGCTTCCATGTTAATTTTCATCCACTCATAACAATTGCTTCATAGTGCAACTGCGAGGTTTTCCTCCTGTTACACCTTTAAAACCTTTTTACTCTGTTTTCCTTTCAGCGCTGAACGACCTCATAGGTCACAATGCTTAGCCTTTAGCCTAAATTCTATATATTCCATTCTCATTTTGCTTCTGGAAAGGTTGTCATATCATATTTGAATCTGAGGGGCGTACGGAAAAAAAGTTATATCCACGGGCCTCATGCTACCCAGTGCAATATTAACCATAAAACACGAAAAGGGTCTGTATTGCAAGATAATGCAGATCACAAACATGGTACGTAGTGGCATGTGGACTACATGTTCTAAAGTGATTGAAATAAGTTACTTTTGTCATCCATCAAAAATGGAAAATTTTAGTTATTTCGGCGAGAAATTCATCTCCAACTGAATTTCAGTGGGAGAATTATATAATGATTTTGATGGAGGGATACAGGGTCAAGTAAGTACACAGGATCAGATAATCCATTTTATAGGGTAGACAAGATTGTAATGAGTGAATGCCTAAAAAATAATGATGAGCAAATTCTTTTAAAGACTGAGCAGGCTTTTCAGGTTATGCTTTCATAATTTTCCCTACTTTCTCTCATTTAATATTCCGATGGTGAACTACAATATTTCATAGTTAACAATCAGCAATGCAAAATTTTGGACAAGAAAATAAACATCTAGCAATTGCGCATGCATTGTAGGTTATCACTGGTGCCAATTCTGGCCAAAACAAGCAGTTGCGTGGCACAAAAGTAGTTAAATGTGACATTATAGCAAGGAAAACTGGATATTTTTCTGTAATTCAGTTAAGTCCTTTAAATTTATGAAACCTGTATTTATATCTATACGCCAATATTAAGTCATGTTTGCAGTGTTTTAGACTTTAATGTTCCTTACTTTTCCTAATCCCTGGGAAGAGGTGGGAAGTAGTGTAAAGAAGATAAAAAAGTAAGCATTGCTTAACGTTCATAGTATGCTCAATTTGATTATAGGTTCCATACATCTGAACAACGTTATGAAAAATTCACGACTAACCTTGAAGTACATTGTTGAACCTGACCGTGGAAAGTTGTTGAGAGTTCAGCGGGAGTGGAAACTACCAGAGTCCTCCATACTGTCACCAGAAGAAGAAGACAAAGTGTTTCAGGATCCAAGGTTTGTTTATTTTATTTACATTCCTTTTGCTTATATGTTCATGTATTTAAGTATCTTCAAAGAATATTTTCATGTGTTGAGGGAATTTTTTTCTTTTAGCACAAAGTTCTTCATAGACCTGATTAAAGATTATTTTCTCCCTCCAGTGAGCAGGCCCTAAGTTCCGCTTCAGGTTTTCATTCAACCTTTTTCAAGACAAACACATTATGTATTCTGTTAGTATTCGTTTATGTGTATTATTCGACTTGATATTAGTTGCGAGGTTATATCCTTCCTCTTGTGTCATCCTGGTTGTTTTCCACACGTTGCTTTAGAAATGTTAGCAGATTCCTTATTAGCTGACTCAATAAGTATTTCGTTACATTAACTACATCATCATTTTAAACAATTTTACATAAGCTTTTCCATTTTTTGGGTTAGATATGAAAAGAGTTCTATCTGTTCATCTCTGTCCTGAACTCTGTCTACTTGAACTCTCATTCAGCCTAGGTCATCATCCTTATAATTTCTTATCGCATGCCAAAACCATCGAAATCTTTGAGACCCTAGAATATTTGTTTCTACTGCATAAGATACTACAGCCCTTCTGTGTGCACTATTGTAAGCCTTTGTACTCTGGGAATGGAACATTTTTACTTACCAGTGCAGTAGCCTTGTCTCCCTCCATTTCAACCATGCTGCAAGTGCTCTCTTTCTTATTGCTCTCTCATCTCCTGCCCCAGTCCTGTGTCCATAAAGTAACAAAAATTCTTGATCTCTCTTAAAACCTGTCCATGCAGGTATAATGATAGGGGTCTCAACTCCCATCTCTTTGCCTTCTACTCTTGTATACTTTTGGGCACCGAAAATCTCTCCATGGATAGTTTGTAATCCTGAGGATCTCTTGTGAACACATCTGTTACATTTGGTGTACAGATGAGTTCATCTGACTGTAGCACTTCTGCCACAGCGTCTAATAGCTTTTATATGAATTATTGCTTTTATTCTTCTGGTCTTCCTAATTTTGATAAAACCAGCCCGAGAAGAGGCGTTGTTAGGCTCAGAGGTCTGGATAAAATAATCCTTTATAATAATAATAATTTTGATAAATATATTTCGCGATTCTACTAGGATTCACGTTTCGTGTCACTACCAATGGATTTTGTGCCAACTCCCTCATACTTTTCTTTCTGAGCACAGCAAATGTAATGGAACCATTTTAACTCTCTTTTCATTGTCCCAACTTCATAGTATCCATGGCATCACCATGGAGCAGAGCTTCAAGGGACACTTAGAGGAATGAATCATTTGAGCTTTATTTTCATTGTCCCAACTTTGTAGTATTCATGCTATCATCATGGATCATAACATCAAGAGATACTTAGAGTAACCATTTTAACTATCTTTTCATTGTCACAACTTCATAGAATCTGTGGCATTGTCATGTATTGTAACTTCAAAGGACACTTAGAGGACTCATTTTAACTTTTTCATTGTCTCTACTTCATAGTATCTATAGAATCATCATGTATCATATCTTCAAGTAACACTTAGAGGAACTATTTTAACTTCCTTTCATTGTCCCAACTTCATAGCATCCATGGAATCATGAATTGTAACTTCAAGGGACATTTAGAGGAACCATTTTAACTTTCTGTTCATTGTCCCAACTTCATAGTATCCATGGTATCATCACAGATCATGTCTTCAAGGGTCATTTAGAGGAACCATTTTAACCATGCTTTCATCATCCCAACTTCAAAGTACCCATGGTATCATCACAGATCATAATTTCAGGAACATCATAGAAGGTAATTTCATTGAACACTCAGTGAAACCATTTTCATCATCCCAGCTCCATAACACCCACAGTATCATCATAGATTGTATTTCAGCACCATTTAATGAAACAATTTTAACTTTTTCATCATCCCAGCTCCATAACACCCCAGTATCATTATAAAGATCATAATTTCAACAAGCACTTAGAGGAACCATTTTAACTTTAAATTTATCTTCTCAACTACATAGTATCCATGGCATCATCATAGCTACGCCAACATACATGCACAAAGATCTGGTTATAAAAGGACTGAAATCTGGAAAGGCTGTCCTCTGTGAGAAACCCATCGCTGAAAATTTAAATGAGACTCGCGAATGCTACCAGATTGCAAAAGAGGTAACTTTCTGTGGCAACTGTTTGAAGTTATGACTTTTAAAACTACTAACATACGTAATTTGTTTTATTTCTTAGTTTTGTTATTCACCATGCTTTTTTACCCTGGCTTTTTTTTAGAGTAAAAGAATTCTTGAATGTTAATATCTTTTATTTCCTTTTTTTTATCACACAACATCTCCATTTTTAAGTAGATGGAGAACTGTTATATTCAGTAATTATAATTGTTTTATTAAGTTGTTTTGTGTGCAACTCTAAAGGCTTTATTAAAAAATAAAAGGAAAAACTAATCATATCTCAGTGTGGTTTCAGTTGTTGTAATATGATTTCAGAATTAAAAATCTATGTCAGGTCTTCATTCTGGGAAAAATAGATTTTTATTCTGCAACTCATGATGGTGCAATTAAGTGAAAAACACTCACATGTGTATGAAAGGAATTTTCTGTTTTTTTCTTTGTCATATTTAGGAGCGTTCAATTTCCCCATTATGTTTATGCCTTGTGTCATATGTTTTTTAATTCAGCTAGCTACTGTTACTTGAATATTCGGTTTCAAGTGAAAAATTTGGAATATCATCTTTCCTTTCCAGATGAAGAGGCCTCTGTTATGTGCCTTCAATCGTCGGTTTGATCCGAGTTTCAAAGAATTACAGAGGCGTGCACGTTCAGGGGCAGTTGGACAGATCCATCTGGTTAAGACTGTTGCAAGAGATTCTCCTCTTCCTTCCATTGACTATTTAAAAGTATCAGGTAATTACTTTATTTTTGTTAAATTATTTTTTTTATGTTTAGAACAAAATATATGTCCAGATTACATAATGTGCTGGAGTACTGATGAAGAGTAAAATTTTAGGTACTCAACTAAAGAGGGGGAAAGCAAAATGGTTCCAAGTATAGGATAAGAGAAAGGGTCTAAACTAAAGAAACTAAAGTGATGAATGGAAAGGTTAATACACAGTAAACAAAGTGTGAAAAGTATTATGGAAATTGAAATGAAGATCCATAACTGGAATTAAAAAAAAAATAATGAAAAAGTGGCCTAGACTTACCTGTTTGGCAGCAGTTCTTAGCAGCTAAGGTAACCTTCTACAGTACAGTCAGGCCTGGCTATGTATTTGTTTTGTAAACAGTTGTGCAAAATTTTTTTTGCTTACACAGTGTTCACTCTGTAAGAATGAATATTAAAACTTGAATGCTATATGATTGAAATATTTCAACAGTGCTTACTTACCAGGCTACAGAGACAGCAGTTCTATTAAGAAATATGCTGAATTATTACAAAACTTCATATATATGTACCTTCTAGGCAGGTGCTACTTGTGCAGGAGCATGTTATGCATCAGTCTGCAGCCAGTAATCAGTGAAAAGTAAATCTGTGTTGCCAAAACCTGTTCTCTTATGCCTGTGCATTGAGAAAGTTTAGGCCATTGATTAAGTTCTGAATCTTGAAGTAAATTCTAAACAATTGCCTTGTAAAATTAATGAGTACTGTGTACATGCAGTGATGTTGAAGTGCTGAAAACCTCTTGAAGTGCAAGTGTAGTATTTGGCTCTGGAGGTTAAATTTTAATGAGGTGCCAGTGACAAGCAGAAGAACCCTCAGAAGAAAGATGCCATTGGTTCTGTAAGTCTGAACTTGTCCTCCTTGATCGCTGAAAGGGTCATCAGCACACATGAACCCATCACTCCCAGATCATGATGATGAAAACCTAATCTTTATTTCCCATCTCATGCATCAAGTTGAAGGCCGAGATTACAAGGGGACATGAGACTGTTGCAAGTCATGTAGTTTGAGAGATTTGAGAAGTGAGCCAATGTTCAGTTTGCTAATGCATCAATAGTTGTTGTGAATATTGATTAGGAGGCTGTGATGATACTTCAAACAATACAAAAGTAGTGGATTTGAGATACGGTTACAGCACTAAGCAAATCTTAAATAAGGGTGAGGCTGGTGTCTTGTGGAAGAACACTACACAACCAAGATTTTAAGGCTGCCAGAAACTTTGCCACCCTTGTATAGAGTACAGTATGTATATCAGTGCTGAAGGAGAACTGATATTGATGTCCCTGTCCATACATGTACCATATACCACCAAGAGAATCTCTGGACACTAAAGAAGTTAAACAAGGAGGAACTTTTGGTAGTCTGGATATGCAGCTCAAACACTTTGATGTCAGTAGTCATCAGCAGTAGTTTCAAGATTGGTTCAGCTCTTGAGTAGTACATCAAGTAGAATAATATTCCCAACTATTTTTGCCATGTAGATTGGTGATTTAAGTTATCTCAAGACCATGGAAGACTGATACCACAATATTTCAATGATTTTTTATTCTTGTCATCCAGCGCATAGACCAAGGGGCATTGCAGTGTTCAAGACCTACAGTCATTTGCCCATGATAAAGAGTTTTGTTCAGTTTCTCAGCATTAGCCCTGATAAGATGGCCAGGGATTACAAGTGGAAGTTTATTGTACAAGTTTATTGGACTTCCAAGTTGATGCTTGGGATGAAGTCCAGTCTTTTATGCTGGACCCTGTTTTTGGGAGAGGTGATACTTTAATATATCTCCAACCACAAGGGTGTGTTTTTAGGAGCGGTGGTACTTTAATGTGTCTCCAACCTCAAGGGTGCCCCTACTGTGAACATGTTTTGTAAGGATAATGTTAGGGTGTTGTGCTAGATCAGGTTATGACAAGGTGGATTAAGAGAATGATGTTGAACTGCTCAAGTCACAGCAAAACTTGTTAGCATTTAGTTATAGGCGCTTAAGTAGAAGCACACCCAGAGCATAGAATCCAAATGCTCCTAAGGTGTTAAATATGAAGTTTCTGAAAATCTGTCACAGTCTGAGGATGCCGTGAATTTTATGAAGGGGGATTGATCCAGACATCTAAAAGAAAATACTTTCAGATATTTATGGCTTAAAAAATGGAGAAGCAGCAGACAACTGTTTGGTGTTTTTCAAACCTCATCGTACTGGCTACTCTTCTTGTTCACTTCCTCTTCTGTTCATGGCAACTTCAATTTATTTGATGTCTGGTCTAGAATCCTCTCCTTATTCATTGCACCCACATGCATCTTTCCCACATATGTCAGCCTCTGGGGAAGCTACCCATCTCTCTACTCTCTATTCTCTACCAGGTCTAAGTCACCCACTCATACTGAAAACTAAATAGTACTTCCTGTTGTTTTATCATTATTTGAGCTGGTTGCTCAGGATGATTATGAGGAACTCTAGCCTTACTGCATTCAGAGGGGAGATGGGATGGGGATTAATTGACGGCTTTGCATGAATTGGACATGGGTTAAGGTGAGCAAAAGGAATATTTTCGTTTTTAGAATGTTACTAATCAACTTTAATTTGCAGATTTTTAATGTTCAATATTCTGAGCAACCTTAGATGGGATTTTGCAGTTTTTAACCCAATACAGAACCTAATATTTTTTCCCACAAATATTTTTCTTTAATTTTAAAATGTATCTTAACAGCATTTATGGCAGATCAATGTTTTATGTGATATTATAAGTGATTTAGAAGATATTTATTGTCATGAGAGTTAAAAAAACTATGTCCATTTAGGTCAAAGCGCGGGTCATGATCTCTTGGAATGCATCCTTGTTTTATTCCATGAGAAGTTTGGTTTCCCTTACAAGCTCTTCCTTTCTGCCTGTTCATGATTGAATGCAAGCCAATTGCATAGCTATGGCTAAATATACCTCAAACACTTGACATAATATCCTTAGTTAAGTAATATGTTTTTTTTTACAATCTAAACATTTTCTGTAATACCTTTGGTAACACAGGCCATTGCAAACTGTAGATGTAACAAGGGCCAAATACTTACTATTCAAGTGCCCTGACCACCATGTGATCACATTTCAAAACAAGGTCTGTTTCTTTTAATGTTCATTTCAGTATCTTAACAGAATAAGGAAAAAATTCTTTATTGTAAGTTTAAGGGCAACAAGAATGAATTATCCCAACTACTGTATTCTTCTAGGTGGCATTTTCCATGATTGTGCAGTCCACGACATTGATCTCATCTGCTGGGTGATTGGAGATTATCCAACACATGTCTTTGCTTCAGCTTCTTCTTTCATCCCTGAAGTTGCTGCAATTGGGGATCATGACACAGTAGCTTTCATAATGAAATTTGCTTCAGGGGCAATTTCTACGACAGATTTAAGTCGTAATGCAGTCTATGGTTATGATCAGCGCATTGAGGTAAGAATGGTGGCTTTACGTATACAGTTTCCACAAGAAACTGCTTGTAACAAACTTATATTGAAGTGCTAAAGTTTTCTGACGTATAATCTAAATAACAGAATGTATAATCGTTTTACATAGGAAGCAAGACTACAAACAGTGTTCTCAAATAAGTCCAAACAATTTTGCATTATTCTCTTCCTATTCAACTGTTAACCTGTAATGAAAAGACATTGTATATGAGCCTGAATTGTTGATAACAGATCAGTATCAACCATTGAAACTTGCAAAAAACAACAAATTGGAGAACAAGTATATTCAAAAGCACACATACAGTTTCGGAGTCTCATGCTTCAGTGTGGAAACATTTAAAATTCTGAATATGTTTGTCCTCCAATTTGTGTTTTTTTCAAGCCTGTTTTTACTTATTACCTGCACATCACAGATGTTCTCATATGCATACAAGGATGTAATTTAGTTTTTCCATTCTCTTAGGTATTTGGTCCGAAGGGTATGGTCTCTGCAGCAAACGAGAGGCCGTATAACCTCACAAGCAGCACAGTGGATGGAGACAGTCAGCCACCAATTCAGTATTCATTTCCCTCACGATATTATGAAGGATATATCGCAGAGGTTGAACACTTCTGTGATGTAATTCAAGGTAAGCAGTCTTTATCATGTATTTTCAAGAAAGCAAATAGTACCTATTTGTTGCTTGCATATACCAATGAAGGAGAATTAGATAAGAACTAAGTGATTGATGGTGTTACTTTTCATGTGTTACTTTAGTGAAATTTTAGTTTTTGCTATTTCTGTCAGGATTCGTAATTGCATATCAAATACTTGTAAAGCTAAAGGATTAAAAATACTTAATATAGAGTGCATTAGATATCAGTCTTTAGCTTTATTTCTTTCATTTTCTTATATTTAACCTCCTAGAGGAAATAATTGTTGTGCTTGGACATGGGATAAATTACCGATAAATGATTCAATGATCAACTATACAAAAAAGGTGGAGGAATGGATAGAGAAGTGAGTAATATAAGATAAAAATGAGGATGCAATATTAAAAAAATAATCTATTGGAGGCTAGAATTTGGCATAGTTTCACAAAATACGCAGGTGCAAATGACTATACTATATCCTCAAAGGGTTTTCACCTGTTTGCATTTTAATGGAGAAAAAGTACTGAACCCTCCCAAATAAAGCTAAAATGAGGGTCCTATGTACTATAGGATTAATATGAATCATTAAAACAGATGACTTTCAAGTCCATAATCTCGTTATAACACTCGGAAGTTAAATTAAGAGAATTGGATGAATTTTAGTAGGAACTTCACATCTATTGTTCTTGGGTAACAAAGACAGTTGCCATCTTAACTTCATCTCTTGGTTTCCCCTGAATTGTTACTCTTACTCAGCTGCCATTAAGCATCCCATTTTCTCATGTCTCTTTAGGATTGTTTGTTACAGAGATGATTTGATGGGTCTTTGCAGGTCTTGATGAGGCATCAATCCCAGGAAAGAATACTGTGAATGTTTCAATTATTGCCTCAGCACTTGAGGAATCTGTTAAGACAGGACGTATGATTCAGGTTAAGTACCAAGTGGACCTTTGATATATGTATGAAATACGTAAAGGGAATGATCTAATTTCATATTAAGTATACGTGTATTATTGATAGTTCCTGATATTAAGTACCTTCATAGAATTACTTATTCTTGAAGGGTATTCCTTACCTTAGTTTAAGCCTTTATAAAAGTGTCCATATTAGATATAAATTTTTATTAATATCACCGATGGTAATTGTCAAGTGGTCATCACTATCTGCTACTGAAAACAAAGGATGACAAATAATTAGCTCTTATTACATAGAAAATAATTTCAGTTTCATTGTTACATGAACCCTTGAAAAGATTTCATGTATTGGTAGTGAAAAATATGTAGCAGCCTCCAAGATGTTATTTTTCAGTTTTCTTAAGTTTGAAGATGAATCTTATATGAATTTCTAGTGCATTTGGAGGAATGGCTGTTTTTCTAACTGATTAAAGACAAAGGAAGCAGTAAGGAAAGTGAAACAACATTTATATTTTCGATATTTAATGTGAAGTCGCTCTTCCACCAAAATAACATTCAATAATCGTTATAAATGAAATAAACACGTGAAAATAACAACTTTACCTTTTGAAATAATCGCAATCAATACAGTAACAACGGTATATGATGATATCAGCATGGCATATCGGCACTAGGAGAACAGGGTCAACTATAATGATAATTGGGTCAACAACTAGGTATGCTTCTAAGATTTTATTTCCACTGCAAATTCTGCTACTGATGTACCCATTATCATAAATTATGTCTCAGTACTACAGCATTCAAGTTTCAGCTTCAGTGTATGGTTTCATAAAGCTTGAGTTTTGAAAAGTATCCAATTAAATACTTATGAATATATTTAGAATATATATATATTATATATTATATATATATTATATATAATATATAATTATATATAGAAGAAAAAAAAGTGGTTTTCATGTAAAAATTCTGATACCTGTTATGTATCTTAGGGTTATTTCATAATAATTTTGAGCAAAACCAACATATGGTATTCATGGTATGACTAGTAGTTGACCAAGGGCCAGTAGCTAACCATTTTAGAACTTGTCTCCATTCGGCGCGACTGAGCCGAGTCACGTGTGCCAACGTTCACCCACCCGATGAATGAAATCTTGTCCATGTTTTTATGAGAAAATATAATCAGAAAGTACATTTGCATATACAAGGTACCTTATGCTGTCTTATATAAATGTATGGGCAAAGACTAGCCTTTGGTGATGCATTACGAGAGAAAAACAATTTCATAACTAGTTGTGGTTAAAAAGTTTCTTTCTTTCCACTTCGAGGAAAAAAATCAGGTGAGACGGGAGGGGAGGGGAGGGGAGGGGGTGGGGTGGGGCAGGTGTGTGGCAGCCACCCTGGCAGCCAACGCCTTATTGAGCAAGGTGGCATGTGGTGAAGGAGAGATCAAAATAAACAGGGCTAATGGATAACAGGTCCAGAGGAGGAAGATCAAAGAGCAATGTGTTTTTAAGTTAATGTTGACAAGGGTGATCAGGACATGATGCAACAAGTGGGTGAGGATGAACAAGTGAATGTCATAAAATGAGGGAGGGTCATCATGTCTCAGGTACAAGTTTCTCATTCCATTTCGAATTGACACACGACTCGACTTATCAATTCATTGCTTTTGAATGCACAAAAATTGGTGTCTGTTCATGCAGCTGAAGTGGTTTTGTGAAAAGGCAGCAGATTTCTTTTTCCATCGCAAATAGTACAGTGACAGAGAAACATTTACCTATCATGAAATACCCTCGTATGAATTCAGTGCACTGATGAGAGAATGAAATGATAACAAAATGGTAAAAATGTTATCAGTAGTTAGAGCAGGGGACGGAAAGTCACGAAAATGAAACAAGGAACCCAGGCTAATGACAGAGAAACAACTCAATTCAAGTGATGGAAACTGAACAAATTGTAATCATATGAGTTTGACAGAGGTGTCAACTATTTACAAAAATGTTGAATAATAATAGGAATAAAAACCATTATTCTTGACACTTGCAATAACAGTAAAATGATAGTAATGCTAACCAAATCATACTAACAGAAACATGTTGCGATGAAGTTATCACTACAGTAAAAAGGAGTAGATGCAAAGTCATTATGATACATTAAATAGGTAAAGATAGAAATGATATACAGAATCTAAAAGACATCTGTAACAATATCCACATAACAATGGCATGAAAATACAATATTATCAACAATATCAACATAAATAACTACGTTACAATATTTTTTATATATACTATTCAAATAAAGTGCATAAAATCAAAGAACCAGACTTAAAACAAACTAAATACTTATGAAAAATATGTATTTTTATGTGAAAGCAGTTTAAAGTTTAATATATATGAAATTATATACAATATATATGTATATATACATGCAGTATATATATATCTATATATGTATACATACAGTATATGTATATACGTACACAAATATGTGTGTGTTTTTAGAAAAAAAACATATATAAATATATACATATAAACATATATATACTCATTACTGCTTGTACATAACTTTAACTTTCAATGACTACTGAAGTAGATGAAAGTAGAGCTGTTAAGGTTTGCACAATGAGAGTAAAATTGAATTATATAGTTTTGTGTTTTAGGGAGGACAAGATTGAATAAAATACAGTGTGTTATACAAAGCAAGTGTATGATGAAGCATTTTTCTCTTGAAACTTACTAAAGCTTAAAATGTATTTAAGGACACCATAAATTCAGTGTCCTTTTATCAACAAGGCAGAAATGAATTAACGGAAAACTGACCAAAAGAAAAGAATATACCAAGCTGTACCTGAGAAGACACTTGTCTGAAATGCTTGTCATCTGAACTGTTCTCCAGTGCCACCGAAGGCCTAAAGAAAACTGCTTCAGCTGTTTATTGTGTTTGGTGGTTTTCACAGGCTGAAGTGAAGCAATGACATATCATGGAGACATATGCCTTTTTAGGTTTATGCTGTATGGAACTCGCTGAATGAAAAGAAGAAAATGTCCAGGGTAGGTGAAGGTGGTTTGGGGATAAAGGTAATAATATAGGCAAAAGTCCACAATACTTTAGTTGTGGTACCTGCAACAACCTTGAATAAATCAACAGACTCGTGAAACAATAAAGCAATATATCCAATGAAAATGTTATTAACAGCGTGGTTTTGCATTGGATATATTTGTCATTATCTCTTTATATCAAACAGGATTTATTTCTAGGTTTTCTCCCTTTGTTGAAAAACATGATGCTTTTTTCATTAAATATAGTACATTCAAACGGACTTCTGTAAAAATGAATTACAGTAACATAATCAGACTATCTGTCAAGCATGTACAGCACAATCAAATTAAGGAGCAAAAAGCATAACATGAGTGGCAGTCTCTCCTTTGATGGGTATGGAGCCACACCAAAAATATTATATTATATGGAACAAATCAGCGGATGGTCCATCCCATTAGGGTCACCGACAGCTTCCATTGGGGGCTAAAGGTTTCCTTCTTCTGAGAACTGTCACATGCGAGCTAGGGAATGTGTGTTTACTGTGGATATGAAATCACAATGGTGAGTTATCACATTTGTACAAAACAACATATCATCAAGGAGAAGAGGATCTGTAAAAAATGAGAGAGAGATAAGGTTGGGTATGGAACATTGAAGCAAGGTGGGAAGCCTCCTTAGGAGTCCTTTACTGGCTCTGTTTAGGAAATTCCCCTAAAGTCCTTCACGAACTTCCCAAGACAACCTCCCTAATACATTCTATCCTATCGCAGAGCTGAAGTTCCTTTGAAATGGTTTGACTTTCAGGGCTACACTAAGGAAGTGATCTTGGGAAACTGTGTGGAAATGAATAGGAAGATGTCCCATGGTTCCTTTAAGTCTCTTTATCTGTAGACACTGGGAGATGGCGACAAAATTAGAATGGAAAGCTAGAAAAAGAACGCTCCAGGTGATTACAATGTGCATGCAATGCAGAGCGGAGACTTCTTTTGACAGATGTTGCTGAGTTTTGCCTTCAGCTGCTAGTGTCTACAAAAATCTCAAATGTCCTTGAGGCCAGATTGGTGCGATTCAAACAAGGAGGCTGGTAATGGAGCCAAACCTTTCAAAATCACCTGAGTTTCTATAGTGTTCATCTTCATCAGTCGAATATTACCATATGTTTAATGATAAGCAAAGCGATAAGAAGCTTATTTTAGATTTAAATGTGATAAGGCTACTTGAGTATATATCTACGTAATATAATATAATGAGCTATTAGGGCTAGAATAAGCATAGCACATTCTAGGTTGATTTTCGACCTTTCCAGAGAGAGAAACCCAGCATGTCATGGGCTAAGTGTTAGAATGAAGAGATCTTGTATTTTGACATTGGAGATGTTCTGTGAATTATTATCTAATCAAATCTTGGGTCACTCAAGAAGATGCTTTTTGCAGTTTACGTGAATCTGCCAAAGGGATGACTTGCTGCAGTTCATCTTTATATCTTCATCTCTTAACAAAGACTTTCCGAGTCGAGTACAATAGAAGGGTAGTTGGACAGATTTCAAAGTCAACTGATGCATCTGCTGACCACTCCACACTTAAGATACTTGACAAAAATACTCATGATAATTATATATATCACATATACTCTAAAGACATGACCTAGGTATGTATTATTAATGTTGAATAGCATATCTGAGTTACATCTTTTACTGAACAAGGATAAAACTATAATGGTCCCATAAAAATTTCCCATATATGTTTGTGTATTTTCTCACAACCAAGTTTGAAAGCAAAAAATGAAATCAACTACAGTCGCTGCATCTAAGCATCACAACTGTGGAGTGATCAGATACGTATTTCTTTCATTATGCTGGGTTGAAGTTTGGTCTTTATCGATGTAAGATCGACTTTTACCTTTAGATTATAGTAATGAAATTTTACCTTAGTATAATTGCAATAATTTAAAACAGTGCCTATGTTTCATTCTATAATATATAAGATTATAAGCCTAAACAATAAGGATGAATTAAAACATGAGGACATGTTGCAAAGTAGTGACAGTGATGAATTATTAAGGTCTCATCCCCTGGGGCACCGCCTCCTTTCTCGTTGTGACTCCTAAGTAAGACCATCTTGTGCTTGGAGCACAATTCTTAAGAAGCACCTTTCTGGGCTATAATATATATACAGTTATGTACAAAACTGCCATATTCTCCTAACACTGCTAGTGCACCACTGACAGTTCAATGTGTATAGTATAAACATTTGACAATATCTATGCAGTTAGCGGGGACAGGTACGTCTTATCTTGTTAGGACAAGGGCAAACAGGTGACCCAAGTCTGTCACAACCTGGGGGTCACGTGTAAGTTATATACAGGACCAAAGTTGGCCCAAGGCAACCAGGGGTATGGTAAGTGAAGTCTAAGGTGTGGTCAAGTAAGAAACAGAGCTGGGGAAATAAAGTTGATATAAAGAAGCAGCAGTCAGTGACAGCTTTAGATTATCAATGGGTCATCAAGGGGGACTAGAAGGACGGGAGGAGGTTCTGACTACAGGAAGTATGATCAGGCAGAGATATAGTTGAATGAGTAAGCAACAGGACATTTTTTCACGAAGTAAATATTTTTGCAATTTATTACTTCATAATTTTAGTTGAATGTATGGAAACAATACACAGAATGAAAAGGTTATATAGGAGATCAAAAGCAAACCATTAATGGGAGGGATGTGACCTAAAATGGGAATTGTACTCTGTATAGAGAAGAAAGCAAGGATGATCACCACGAGAATAAACCGATGAATGTATGTTGCAGCAATGGTATATTACTGCCACTATTTTGAATGTTATACTAAACCTGAAATAATCACAACAGTTTCTAAAACGAGCTGTTTAGCTGGTTTAGAAAGGCATTTGAAATGTAAAAAAGTAAGCGTTTACATAAAATATTTTGATAAATACTGCGGTTGGATATAAAACAACCAGTTGTGATATTTACTTCTTTGCAAAACATTCACTGGTTGCAATTGTTGAGGTATAAAATTTTTCTTTCATCTTCTTATAAAGGGAAATAGATGTGCTTATATGATGATATCAAAAAGGATTAAGCAACAGTATAAATTTCAGGGGAAAGAATAAAAATAAAATATTGGTACAAATACAAGGAAAGAGAACAAAGTAAAAGACTTGTAACAGTACAAGTCTTAGGCTAGGTGGAGTCAAACAACCCAAATAGGAGCTGAAAGACTTGGATGAACGCAATACCACAAAGACTTGTCGGTTCTCAGTGTATCATGCAAATAAAGAAGGAACAACGAACTGTATGGAAGAAAACTCACACAGGAAGGAGAGAGAAAGACTGCACAAATGCAAGAACACATGATTTGGTCAGGAAGGGTCAAAGGGACTCATTTAACATATTGGTTAGAGGAAAACTGCAACTGTCCTACAAGGTATGGGAAGGCTGAAGGCACAGATACTCTGACACAGGGGCTCAAGGGCAATCGCTCCATCGTTGAAAGGGAACATGACATTGTGTTTTCTCTGATAAGCTTGAAATTCCATCACCATTATCATTAGAGGAATTTTTGAAATGCTCTGTTTTATCCAAATACTTTTTAGATGTGCATCAGATTCCTTCGTATTGCTTACATTATTTCAATAATAATAAAAATAACAACAGTGCTATCCCTTGAGACTGCAGTAAATAACATTGACAATGTTTACTTCTGATGCAGCATATTTGAATACTCCATTTTCTATATTCAACTGAAAAGCTTTTTCAGATATAGCATTTGGATGCTTCAGCATTGCATTATTGTGTGGATATAGAGTATGTGGGCTTGTTGATACAATCTGGTGTGTATTTGCATCTTCCTAAGAAAGTGTCTATAATATCCTAAATCTACTTATTGAAGTTTTGCATGGAAATGTTCATCAGAACATTAGAAATTGAAAACCAATCATTGGACAGTTATTGCTAAAGAGGTTTTTGTGTTTATTTTGTAATTTAATTTTTTTTAAACATTTGCTAATTGCATAATTAGTTCTTTGCAGTAAAAAACAGTTCTTTTTCAGCCTAGGCTTTATCAAGTCATGATCTTATTATAAATTACATTTATGCATTCTGCAATTATGCTAAATCTCTCTTGTGAAACAAATTTAATTGTAGAAACCTCACCTTTACTTTTGATAAATTCAGGCGCAATAATACTCAAAGAAGCCTTGCATGGCTAACTTCATACAGGACACAAGGCCTTGATCTTTCGCTCTCAAATTTCCAAACGGAAGAATTTCTACGGAAAAAAAATGCGAAACAAGTGTTGCACATGGCCTGACTACTATTGAAAGTGAACAGCAAGTCTATCATCAAACAACTTAACTTCACTCATGCAAAACATTCCACGCCGGATCTAGTCCCTTGACCTGGCAAACAGACAGAAGTATCGGAGAGGCTGCTGCTCCTCCTACTCCTCCTCAGTGGATATGTTGATCATTGCCTGAAGGTCTTGAAAAAGTTATTAGGACACTTGTGCCTCTGCAAGATGTATTGTCATGTGACACCGGGTGCTTGTAAATAATGTTTTCAACTGCATTTTGTACAATTTTGAAACTATTTACTACATTTTATTATTTTGGATATAAATTTTGGGACAAGCAAAACCGCTATACAGTATATATCCTGCGGCATACTGCTGATTTCATATATGTAGTACCTGTGGTAAAATATATTTTTGTTTTGAAATAGCTAATCTTTTTCCACATATTTTCAGGGATGGTGATGACAAAATTTCCACCAGAAATTATTTTTTTTGATATTCTTGTCTTACAACGATATTAAATGGAAAGAATGATCTTATGCATCCAACACTAGTACTTTGAAGATGATCACAATCTATCACAATGACGAACTGGCATCTTTGCACTGAAGGTAAAATCTATTCACAACCATTTCAAACCTTTGCCTCTTATAAGTAGTGATGAGTAGCAACAATGAAATAAATATTATTTTCTTTAAAAGACAGATCATTGCTTTGATCAAAGCCTTGAAGTAAACGGTAAATGTTTCTTTAAAAAAAAACCAGATCTTTGCTTTGATCAAAGCCTTAAAGTAATTGCTGGCTAACGTTGATAAGATCTTAACCTCTTATGTATAACCACACAGTGTTTCAGAGAGTGGTGATGATACCTCAGTTAGAGAGAAGTGAATTTCATTAGTGTTAATACAACATCTTCATCGTCAGAGAACTATCAAGGGAAACAAACTACTTTTTTTAGTTAAGGCATTTCAATTGATCCATTTGTGCTGTTTATGTTTATTTCAGAGCTATCGGCAGAGTGAGGCAACAGATAAACATAGAAAACACAACTACCAAAGATTTTACAGATAATCAAAAAAACTTTCTTCCACTCTCTGTTCCACTTGGATGATGAAGATGTTGGGGGTATTGAGTAATGGCTGCTATTTCTTGCTTTTTGTTTACTAAATATATATGCATAATATATTACTGGAGATTCTATCATTTTCAACAGTTATCATAACTACAAATACTTAACCATTATGAGAAAAAGTCATTTAACCTTAAGGTGTATTAAACATATTTACTCACAGAGTTATGAGAGGCATATGCAAGAGATTGGAATAAAGCCTGAGTTCTTGCAAATCACAACCCAATGATTTAGCTAGTATATAAGATACAGACAGCCCTTAGGCTAAACTCAAAATGGCAGATAGTATATGTTTACATGTACAAATTGATCAATGAGAAATAGTTTACAGAATATTATGATTACTACCACACGCTCACTGACTCTCACAGTCATACAAACTCAGTGTCATAAAGGATAAGCATTATTACTTTCAGAATAAATTTAGAGTAAGGGACAATACCTTTCATAATATCTAAGTTTTGGGTAGCGATCTAACAAGTAACTTCTTTATCATCATGAATATGCTCTCTATACTCTTCAAACTAGAGTCATCACAGAAAATCTTAATCTTAATAATTAATTACCATCATTCCCTGGACGTTGCAGAAACAAAACAAGGAAAAAATTACAGTCGGCAAACACAGTTGCACCATTTCTTTTACCGTTACTTTTACGTGCTGTAAGAGAATTCTTGATTTTCCTTTTTTTCTCTGAATGTTCCTCACAGAGCACGTGACATATTCTTTTCAATATTTGAATGGGTTACTGGATTGAGTGAAGTCCATATCAAATCAAGCCTTACAGAGCTTGCAATGCCGATTCGGTAACAATAATGCTGGTGATGATAGTAATGATGATTACAGTAATAAAAAAAGAAACCTTCATACGTGCCCAAAAACCTAGAATCTATCAGCACACACATCTGCAACAGTGATATACATTCTAGGGCCATTATTCTTTGAGAAGTCCCCATGAGACCCGGATTTTCATCAAGGTTCACATACTAGATGTAAGTAAATAAAAAAGAATACTTGTTCTTACGCCCACACACGTACTATTTATGAGCTGATCCCATTAGTTTTCTCTTTTCCTTTTGTGAGTTCACTTTTAGGTCTTAACCACTGAACTAGCAGTTTGTATGAAAGTATAATGTGATCTTAAAAGAGTTTCTTCCAAACATTATTTTAAAAGTCAGACTTGTAATTCTCACATTTGTGTAGCTCCGTACATCCTGTAGAGAATGAAACAACTAGTTCATAACTTTGACTAAAGAATCTAGTTAGCTGAAAGAAGCTAGTGAATACTAGCAAGTATATATTTATATATGATTGACTTTCAATCATAGATATTACTGTTGACGCCATCCAGGCCACAAAAAGAAGCATTTCTGATTGTTGATTTTGGATGGTTTCTCTCTCACACGTCGGACTCTGTCTTTGAGGCTTCTGACACCTTGACCACACTGGTTCGAGGACTAGTTTCCCGTGATCGTTCCTGCAAGAGAAGCAAAAGAACAGAAACACTTATTAGAGCCCGTAAACAATTTCATAACACCTCATCTCCTATGATACATTTAAAGAACATCTTAAGAATCTCCTCAAATGTCTCATGGAAAATCTTGACAAATCATTTATACCAAGGAAAGTCATCTCTGTAACACATGCTGTCAATTGAAAAAAAAAAAAAGTTTCATCTATTATAATTTGTCTATACATGCATACCTATAAGTTGCTAAAAGACTTACAACGAAAATAACATGCTTGAAGCACGACTCTGGAATGATATATGATAAAATATTAAAAGGTAATTCATACCTGGCCTCAGCTTTTTTAATGTTCACACTTTGGACCTGCTTTTTGGTGATCAGTTAAGCCAACAGGTTTTTTTTTAATCCATTGACAATTTCGGTCATAATAAGCTTGACAACCTAGCTTTGAGTCCATAATGTGTATGATAATACAGTACCATCTTGGGGAAGATAAACTGCCATAATGGGTGTAAATCATATGAAAAACTTTATACAGAAGATGGTATGGGAAATGCAAAGGATATTTACAAAGGAATATTCTTTATAATGTAATGATAAAAGTCACCAAGATGGGTCTGTAGCATGTGACTAATTATGAATTTTTGTCAAATACAGTTACCTTTTTTATACAGGCAGTCCCCAGTTTACTGTGGAGCCCCATCCTTGGTGGCACGCTGTAAGCCGAAAATTGCTGTTACCCAAAGCATTATAATTATAATGGGAATAAAAAGCACTTAGAGCACCATTATGCCGCCATAAGTCCAGGTAACGGCGCCATAAAGTGGGTACAGTATTGTGGGTACAGTATTGAAAAATCGCGGTTAACAGTGCCGTAAGTCTGGAACGACATAACCCGAACTTGACGTACCCTGGGGACTGCCTGTAGTCACAGATCTTAAGCCATATATGTCATATAATTTCTGGTTCATTATACCTTAGAGTTAACTTACACCCAAGGAAAATCATAATTGATAAATGCTTTGCCATCTGTGAGATCTGAACTGCCACCAAGTTTGCCAAACAATGATGTGCTGTAGCAAATATAGTGCCCCTTGAAAATTACATTGAAGTATAGTACCTAAACTGGACATTAAATGACATTTGTGGCTTAATATATACCTACAGACAGGTATTAGAGATGTATTGGATATCCGCATCTGTGGATTAACCACATTTTATTTTTTATAAATCCGCATCCACATTAAGAATTTCTTAACATCCGCATCTACAGTTGGAGAATGTGGATATCAACCCCCCCCCCCTGCTCGGTGTTCAATGGTTCATACTCGTACATATAGCTAATAGTATTTTTTTCTGGTTTCTTGCTAATTTTTTTTTTATTATACAAAATACATGATACACTATTACACATTTCATACAATGTATACTTTATTAGTAGCTGTTAGAGCATATTCGTTTTAAAGCATATTTGTCTAAGTGATTTAATGTCATTTACAGCAGATGTAATCATAAAGGTAGGGTACTGCATTATTTTTTAGGAAACTCTCTCTCTCTAATGCGAAGAATGACTTGAGTTTTGTTACCCTTATCATGCAATGAGCATGAAATAACCTTGTGCTAAGACAACTAAAATGTTTGTGTATTGCTGTTACTGTGTCTATGCTCAAATGAAACTATATGCACACACATAGTACTACATGAATGAGTATCACTTATGTTTCTACTTTCAATTAGTGCGTCCAATATTATGTGGTAAAAATTTTGAATTATTGGGCTGAAATTCGTCTTTAATTAAATATATCCAAATTATTTAGATTTACAAAGTACTATCTGCATCCGCAAGGGCGTCATCAAATATCGCATCCACACCACAAATCCCATTTTCAGACATCTGATACATATCTAATATTTAGTAACATTTTTTATATCCATAGATCTTTAACTGCAAATATCGTTTATTATCAAATAACTCAATCTAAGACTAAAACACTTAATGGAATTTAGAGTTAGAAGCATTAAGCAATCCGTCACCAGGTGGACTCGAACCACCTGAAGGTTTATGGTTGGGGAACGACTTATGTGCGTAAGTGTGTTTTGTGTTAATGTGTATTAGTAGGTATATATTATAACTTAATTGCAGTGTGCTTGTCCACTCTTTCATTTCCACAAACATGTATAATTTAATCAGTATGTCTTATTTATGTCTAACACATCAGAAATTTCATTTAATTTTCAAGAAATATATATATATATATATATATATATATATATATATATATATATATATATATATATATAATGGTTCATAACACTTCACCATGATTAGCATGTTGTAGCAAGAACAAATTTTTGAATATCGTGGGAGGCTAAGCTAGGCCCGGTCACATTAGGAACGGGAATGGTTAACGATCAGGGCTAACAGTTAAAAGATCTAGACAATGTTTCTTTCAATTATGCATCAAGTGTTTTCATTATTCTGAATACTTTTGTTTGATATCGGCGGTTTATTTGCACCCACGGACACAGTGATTTTCCGAACAGGATGTTACGGTTCCCCACTAACGGTACGAGAAAAATATATAGCATTTGTATGTAGTATAAGAACAGTGATATGCCATTTTAATGGCACTTCAAAACGCTGCAGGTGCTAAAAAATGACGACTGAAATGTATTCATAAATTCTAATGAAATACATCAAAACAGTGTAGTACTTTTAAATGAGGAGCAAAAGAAAAAGTTATCGACAGAATTATCTAGAGAAGTGTCATCAACTTATAACAGATGATGGTGGACTACAATTACTGTTCTTATTATTAATGATAAAAATAATTCTGGAACTACAGTTGTCATGTTCCGAACACTTGTCAGCGGTTGTTGTTTTTAATTACGCTTTGCGACAGTACACCTTTAAATAATGAAAATGTTTTTGAGATCACTTTTTACCAGAAATATTGATTTTACAAAGTGGCTCTAAATTATTTTAATATGTTATTATTATTGTTCTACATCGTGAAAATTATGAGAAAAACTATTAAATTTAAATTTGGATATTTTAAAAAAATTATCGCTGCACCGCCAGGCCGCCGAAACACAAGATCACACCAAACCAGGATTTTCACTTTTAGCAACTAGGTATCTAGGTACTAGGGATACTCATTTTCTAAAAAAAAAAATGAACCTGTTAAATAAAAACAAATACTACATTGCAAATTGCAGACCAACCTAATTTAGTACTTTAAAAAATTTACCGCTTACCATATTACGTCAGCCTACTTAGGTATACCTAATTACCTAGGCCGGTGTAGTGAGTTGACCCCCAGGGTAAAATACCGAATGGCCGGCCTCTACCAAAGCGCGACCACCTTCCCGCAAATCGGAAATTATGGCCTTAATTTGTGACTTGGTAGAAAAAATAATTACTTCTAGAGGAAAGTAGAGGTCTCAGAGTGTTGCTTCGGCGGATGCTGGCTCTTGACTACCTAATGTCTATTATGGGTTACATGATGTGTTACTCAACTTAAAAGTACTTTTTCGGTAAGGTGATCGCGCTACGGTAGAGGCCGGCCATTCGGTATTTTACCCTAACTAGTGTAGCAACCTAACCTAACCACATCTGACCGTGGGTTACTGGTCCACTACTACCTAATAAACCTTAATTAGGCTACCAGTTCTTTCGTACCAAGTGTAATATGTTACGTACTTTCAAAATCAAGCTTTACCTTAACCACCATCAGAACTTGGAGAAGTATCATGAACATGTAGGCCCTACCTTAAACCCTATTGAGTTCTTATTTTCCTTACCCCAAAAATCGTTCACCACGTCACCAAAAATATTTGAAATGGCAATAGTTACATGCATGCACCAAATGAAAAATTACTTTTTTTTTTTTTCTCCGAATTCTAAAATCCCACGTACGTAATTGGTGAAACTTGACGAACTAGATTGTTTTCAGAATTTATTACATGAATAGCAAAAGCTATTTATGTAATAGATAGCTTTTATAGCACTGGGACAGAATTTAATTGGGAGCTCCACGCCTGTGACCATGGTATTGTTAACAAAGTACTTTGAAAAAGGTAACAATATTCATCAGTCAATATCTTGGCAACAGTGAAACTGCCTTCAATTTTAGTACGAGTTTCTTATGAAGCATATTAAGGACACTTAAGAGCATGGCATAAAAATTCTCTTATGAAGCATAGTTATTAAGGACACTTAGGAGCATGGCATAAAAATTTTAATGTAAATTGTGGTATTGAAGTAAAATCATTCCTTTCAACATGTGCTGTGAGCATTTCAGATGTTTATTTCAGTTGCAAATTTAGTATTTCTGGAGATGGTGAACCCCCTCCCCCACTTAAACTCTACATTTATGGTTTATGCTGCAGTCTGAAAGAAGGATTTGTGGGGTTAGGAAAAATGCCCGAAACACAAGGAAGTTTTGAACCTAACCTAATCAAGGGTGCTGGGTCTCTACAGGGCTGAGGAACTTTCCCCTGGACCTCCACCTCGCCTAACTTAGGGTATTGTAAATTTAAATTGATAGGATTATGACCTAATCTAGCACCTAAGTCTTTACTGAGTAGGGGGCTTTAGTCCCTTGGCCCCTTCCTTGTTATTAAATCAGGTCACCTGGTTGTTACTTAGCTATAATCTGTTTTTTTTTTTCATCTGTCCATCCGCCTGTGGTGGTCGCGCATGGTAACACTGCGTCCCGGGCTTTAAATAGTTACGCTATGTGTAAGTTTTAGGTAAATAAAAGGATATCTTGGTGTGCATTTGCAACTGAAAAGTGTTTTAATAATTTTCTGTATGTGAATTACACCGTTAATATTCAAAATAAGATATTATTTGAAGCCCGGAATGCAATGTTACCATGCGCAAACACCACAGGCGGATGGACAGATGGAAAAAAACAAGAGTATAGTGAATGATTCACTATACCTTAACACTTGCATTCGGGGCTAATGTACACTGTAACTCTAGCTAATAACTCCATGGTGGGTATTTCTTTGGAATTTGCATTTTCCTAAAGTATTTTGGTTGCTTATCAAGAATTTACTGGTAGTTTTTGGGGGTTGGCTGTAATTTACCTTAGAATTCCACCCTACAGTAAGGGGGACCTGTTGGGAGTGGGGGGTTTGGGTGGGGGAGACCACAGGGAGAATTTTTACCCCAGAACTCTATCCCACAGTAAGGGGGACCAATGGGAAAGGGGGAGTTATGGGTGAGGTAAAGCACCTGGGAGAAGGTTGTGGCATTGTTATAGTGTTATTTCTTGTTCAATATGATGTTTTGAGCACAAAATACAAACGAAAATAGAAGATGAATCAACAGAAAATGTAGCCGAGTCACAGGCAAATTTCATCTACTACTATTTGTTGAGCGACGCAAGGGCTCATATGGACTCTTAGTGAAGCTCTTAAGAACCAAGGAAACATCCCATGTTGGAGGCTTGAGTTCTCTAGGAGAACTCGACTGCTTAAACCCCTTAACTAGCAAGGAAAGTTCTCAGGAAGGGATGTCGATACCCTTAAGGTGTAACACCAAACTCAGTGCCACCCTGTGGCCTCTAATAGCAGAAACGGACAAATGTTTCTCATCTCTGAGGAAGGTTAAAAAGTCTGCTATTCGCTGAATAGAGGTCGCGATGGAGAAAAAACCCCGTTTACAACACCAATCACAGTAGATTGCCCATTTGCCTTGGTAAACTGCGGAGGTCGACTTTCTAAGACTGCTGGACATGTGCCCAGCTGTTCTCTGAGAAAAGCCTCCTGCTCAGAGGAGATACTTGATAGCCTCCAACCGTGAAGAGACAGGGATTCTGCTGACTGGTGGAACCTCTCCGCATGGGGCTGACACAGATGATGTCGCCAAGGGGAAATCTCCCTCGGAACCTCTGACAACAACGACAGCAGATCTGGAAACCATTCCGCCTGAGGCCACAGAGGGGGCTACCAAAGTCATCCTGAGAACCTGTGAACTCATAAGCCTGTTCAGAACCTGACGGATCAAACAAAATGGAGGGAAGGCTTCACCTCCAGGTTGTCCCAGGGATGTTGGAATACGTCCTCTGCCAGTGCTAAAGGATCTGGAACCACTGAACAGAACACCTCCAGCTTCCTGTTGAAGCGTGTCATGTAAAGGTCCAGCATGGGTCTCCCCCAAATCTGGAAAAGCTTGTCTGCCACCACTTGATGAAGGGATCACTCTGTGCCTAGGATCTGATCCCAGCGATTGAGTTTGTGTGCAACCACATTCCGTTTCCCTGGGATATACCTGGCTGAGAGCTTTACCGAATTGCTGACCACCCACTGGTGAAGCTCGACGGTCAAGCATGAAGTTGATGTGAAGCCAGGCCTCCCTGTTTGTTCACATAGGCTACCACCATGGTGTTGTCTGACATGAAAATGACAGAATGACCCTCTACCTTCCCCCGAAACTCCTTCAGACCCAGGAAAGCCGCCTTCAACTCCAAGACGTTGATATGTTGCTGCTTGTCCTCCAAACTCCAAATGCCTGAAGCGATGAGGCTGCCTAAATGAACACCCCAACCTGCGAGGGAGGCGTCCGAGAACAGAAGGAAGTCCGGTGGGAGAGAATGCAGAGGGACACCCATCAACAGATTCTGGTCGTCCAACCACCAACGAAGGTCTTCTTTCACTTCCAGAGACAGAGGAACCATAAACGGGAGAGTCCCCTGCCGGAGACCAGAATTCTCTCAGTCTCCATTGCAGAGACCGAGGATGAAGACGCCCATGAGGGACCAGCTTCTCCAGGGAAGACAACACTCCCAGAGGAACCTGCCACTGATGAGCTGACTG
Source organism: Macrobrachium nipponense (assembly GCF_015104395.2). Classification (NCBI taxonomy): domain Eukaryota; kingdom Metazoa; phylum Arthropoda; class Malacostraca; order Decapoda; family Palaemonidae; genus Macrobrachium; species Macrobrachium nipponense. The sequence goes on from NC_061093.1 coordinate 43,880,648, forward strand.
ATGTGACTTTGACAGGAAGTTGCACGCTAACACCTGCAACTTCTCCAATCTCTGATCCGGCGGGAAAACTTTTGCCACTGTCGTATCGATGACCATGCCCGAGTAGAGAATCCTTTGAGTGGATACGAGGTTCGACTTTTCCTGGCTGACTAATATGCTCAGGTCCAGACAGAACTGAAGTAGACGATCCTTGTCCTGCAGCAGCTTCTCCCTGGAAACTGCCAAGACTAACCAATCGTCAAGATACCTCAGCGAACGGATCCCCTGAGCATGGGCCCAACTTGACACGTGAGAGAAGACCCTTGTGAACACTTGAGGGGCCGTTGTCAGCCCGAGGCACAAGACTTTGAAGTCAAAGATCTTGTCCGCAAGAGAGAAGTGAAGGAACTTCCTGGACGTGGGATGAACAGGGATTTGGAAGTATGTGTCCCTTAAGTCTATCAACAGCATGAAGTCACCTTCCCTCACGGCTGTCAACACCGAGCGCGGGGTCTCCATCTCCGACGCCTTGCGCGCCAAGAAGATGGGACTGTAAAACCCCGGGGACGGACGCACTACTTCCTCTATCGCATCCTTGTCTAGCATTTTCTGCATTTCCTCCTGAAGAGCCAAGAACTTCAGAGAATCTGGTGGATATGCCTTCCTGAGCTGCGGCTTGTCCGACAGAGGAGGAGAGAAGTCGAATGGTAGTAGGTATCCCACCCGAAGGACATCTACCACCCACTTCTCCGCCCCATAACTCTGCCACTTGGCCCAGTGGCCAGCCAGGCACCCCCCCCACCCGTGGCACAGGAAAGGGAGAGGGGCCTAACCTACCGACGGCCCCCTTTACCTCTGCTCCTTGGGCCCCTTCTTGGCTTAAAGGAACGAGAGCGAAAGGGGTGTTGATCTTCTGACTTACTTAGGCTGTGTCGAACAGGAAGGCCCTGCCGAACTCGAGGTCCTCGACGGGCCTACCAAGCGACGATCTCCTTGACTGCTGCTGGATAGGTGGGGGGAGGAGGAGGAGCCGGACGTCTCCGAGGACGAGACTCCGACTTAGACACGGCCTGGTGCACCAGTCGGTCTTTGGTGTCAGCCCAGCGCCGGTCTATCGCATTTTATGTGTCGAGTGTTCTCTCCATCCTAGACAAAGCCGCGTCCCTTCTAATCAGAAGATTAACCTATAAATTGGCACTGAGGTGAGCCAAATATGAAAACGCCTTGCCCCCGGACTGCAACAGACTGGCAAGTGGGGAGGCACTCACCAACCCTTCTGGGGACCTGTCGGAAGCTATCTTGGCAATACACACAGACCAGAGGTCCAGCCAAGAAACCGTCTGGAACATGGAGGCCGCCGTAAATTCCAATGCTGAGGCATCTTACGGAGACAAGGATGGAGCCACCGACCTCACCTGTTCCAAAGTCAAACCCGGCTTCAGGCAAATGATGTCTGGGTTAAGATGGAGTGACAACAAAAATGCAGAGCTTGTAGTATAGTACTTCCTATGTCTTGTGGGAGGTGGGGGTAGTAGTTTGGTAAAGCCCCTAGAGCGAAGCGACCCGTCCTGGTCCGAAACAGAGGCGTTAACCTTCTGCAAGACTGACTGAACGTGCCCCAACAAAGGAAGCTGAAGAGATGATTTGTGGTCCTGAGTAGCTCCCACCAAGGCTTCCAAGCAAGAAGGAGTGTAAGGCAACCGAGTATGAGTCCTACTTTCCAAATTGTTAAACCCATGAATGAGATCAACAACTTCCGAAAAGGAAAGCAGAAACTTGCTTGTCTCCCTCCTCCAGCTCTGGCAATGGAGACCGAGGACAAGAAGGATGTGTAGGCTCTTCTAAGGCACCTTCTCCACCAAAATTAACGTAGGGTTAGCAGCCAAACAGTCCAAAACCCCAATGTACCTGTCTGGGCTGGGTCCAAGCGTCGGCCTCCGACTATAACACTAGGAACCACTTACCTCAACAGATGACTCCACATGTCCATGAATGGTCACAGGCATGGCGGACGTACGTGTGTGAGAATCCCTTAGAGTCGAACGCCGTGCTCACTACCTTCAACCTCTTGACAGGCGCATTGAGATCTTTAGGCTTTGGAGAAGAAGGAGCACTAACATCACGTGCATGGGCAGGGGAGGTTGCAACACGCTCGCGATGTGTATGGACGGGGAGGGGGGGGGGGTGTCACATGCTCGAGATTTGAGGCAGAGGATGAAGCATCTCCTACAGAACGCACACCACTAACACTGCCCGAAACAACAGCACTCTCGGGAACACGTCTGCATTGTTCCTCCCTCGAAGGCAAAGGAAGGGCAAAGTCCTTAGCCTTCCAACGCTTATTACCCCGGCGAGGCGTAGAGGGGGAAGAGGGAGAGGAAGACAGCACTAGTTTCTTATGCGCACTCTTCTCAGGAGGCGGGGACGAAGCAACACTTTTCCTACCAGTCCTCCCAACCGATAAGGCAGCCAACTTCACATCCAATACTGAGTCCAACCTCTGAAGCACTGCCTGGCATATGACCTCAGACTGATGTGCCAGAGAAGGCTCCGATGACAAGGAAGGGAGATGTAGCGAACTGGACAGCAGTGATGATGTCACGGCTGAGAAAGGTGGATCAGAGGAGACGACCGGGAGAGACGTCATCGATGTGAGTGACATCACTGGCAGAGGATGGACCCCCGTGACATTATCAACGGGGCTGACGCCACAGTGTCACTCCGACTCGCAGTGGCAGCAGACACTGGCAGAGTAATACAAGATGGCCGACTGCTGCTACCCATGAAGACTAGGCCGGGAGGAGGGGGGATGGCCTGGCCAGACCAGGAAGGGGGGTGCGAGCCTCCACAAAATGTGCTGGCAACCCCTCCAAGGACGGGGTACCCCCTAGCCCAAGCGTCTTCCAAATCGCCGCCATTTTGGACGCTCCGACTCTGGAAGAGAAAAGGTTGATGAAAGAGCCTCACCCTTCTCGGGAACCGAGTAAACTCCCGAGGAAGAAGGGACTACATTACAAACATTACCCTGGCGCCCTCCTGATACTTCCATCAACGAATCAGTGGAAGAAAAGGAAGGAGATGCAGGGACAACGCTACTATGAGGGTTGACTACCACGGGAGATGAAACATCGGAAATAGGCGCAAAACCTTCCCAAATAGGAAGAGTCGAAACCCTCCAATGTTCTCTCTTGCCATAAAACGACCTCCACTCCTCCTTAGGCCATGCCCGACATTCTGTGCAAGGATTCGTAATAGCACAAAAATTAGAACGACACCTACTGTGTGTATGTGAGGGTCGGTTGCTGCGAAGCCAAAAAGCGAGAACACGGAAAACCAGGAACTCCGGGGCACATACGCTGACGCCGAGAAGGAGCAGAAGAAGCCATAATACCAGGCAAACACACATTAAAAGAAACGAAACGGGCAATGAACCGGGAAAAGGCCAAGAGAGGTTAACACAACTCTTGCCCAGGCAGTCAAAAGAAAGACTGGCATAGCAGCGACGTCCTTGACCACTCCTAACCCGAGCTACGCATGTGTTGCCAAATATCACAAGATTCCTTGCTTCCATCTACTTTTTAACCGGATCCAGCTAGGCGCTAGAAATTATCCTATTGTTAAGACCAAAGGTTTGTTCGCCTATGAGCAATGCCACTTTCTCTCCTTTTTCATGTTTTCTTGAAGCCTGACAGAAAATTATAGCTTATAAAACTATTTACTTTTGAAATTCCATTGATGCTGACAATGGTAAGGTTGAGAGAAAGAGGCTTTTTTTTAATAGGTGGCTGGAATATACTAGCCAAATCACAAGACTATGTCAAAGCTTTATTGCAGGTGTGTGGTTTGCAACTCCCCATAACTGCCGTAATTACCCTTCATTGTTTCTTGGTTTAGATGTGGTGAGAAAAGTTAGGTTACTTCCATAATGCATTGAAAGAATTTACGAAATATACTTCCATAATGCATTGAAAGAATAACTATTTCGTAACTAACATTACTTTTCTGAAGGGTTGGGAATGTAAGACTAGTCTTGTTTCAGTGCTATGGAGGCTACCTGGATAGCTTTACACCTATAGGACAAATTTCCTTAATTGTCCATACACCTTTAGTCTGTTTGGGACGGCATACATTGATTGACAAGCAGTACTTGATTGGCAAGCATATAATTACCTTTTTCCCCCATAATGTTTATAAATAATTTTTGCAGGAAATTATTCAGATTGCTTGAATGGGACATAATGACTAGGTGGCAACACAGACTTCAGCTCAAAGGGGGAGAGACTAATGGTCCCCCCAAAATCTTTCAAGAGGAAAGGTGCTACATCTCAAACCAGTCCATCATGTACATTTGTCTAAATTTACAAAGGTATAAATTTACAAAGGTAAATGTTGCACGTCTTTAGTTATCTTTTACCATTTAATGTTAGCTGTAATTCTATTTTGCAATATCTATAACAAAAAATATTAAAGCATTCATAACTTCATAAAATTAGCGTGTAATTTTACAAGTGCCCTAAGAAAAAGGCCATGCATTGTTGTAAAAATTGCTTTAAAACTGGCCAACATTGAAATTTGCCTGGTCAAGGGGTTTGTTAACCCTTAAACGCCGAGCCTCTATTTACCAAAGTGTCTATCGTACGCCGGCAGCGTTCAGGAGTTAGCGCCGAAGCGGAAATTTTTTTTTTTCAAAAAATCACAGCACACTTAGTTTTTAAGATTAAGAGTTCATTTTTGGCTCCTTTTTTTTGTCATCGCCTGAAGTTTAGTATGCAACCATCAGAAATGAAAAAAAATATCATCATGTATAAATATTCTATTTATTGTGATTTATATGAAAATATTTCAAAACTGATAAAAGCTACAACCATGAGTTATTTTCTGTTGTATTTTACATGAAATTGCGCACATTTTCATATATAAAACTTTATGTAACAGCTAATATAAAATGGTGCAAAAATTACGACAAAGTAGTAAAAGCAAGTTGTTGTCCAGGATTAACAGAAATCATAGCCTGCAGCAGTGATAATTTTTTAGAAGGCGTCTTAGCTTCGTCTGGTTAACACTGGAAAGATGGAACAAAAGCTGTATCTTGTCATAGAAGGTTAATACTTTGGTGTGGTTTGGTATTACAAATGTTCAACACTTAATTTGTATTTTTTATTTATATTTTCTTGATATCCCATGTCTAGGAAAGATACATCAATGCCATGAAAAAGTATGCTGTTCATTTTTATGCATTTGAATGACTAATTGATAGTCAGAGCATCAGATCTTGATGTTATACTGTAACTTGAAGAGAATGTGAATATTTACAATGGACAGAAAGCATGCCCTGTCGTAGATATTATAATATTTAGCATAAAATGGGGCTTTTAATGATTACATGTAATCATGTTGCAGTGTGTTTATGTGCTGTAGTCGTATATGTATTTCACAGGTAGTATTAGGAGGTGAACTTTTTTCTTTGGTATCTCCTGCATGTTTTATTATTTTATTCTTTTCCAGCTACAAGGAGGAATACTCTCTATCCTGAGTGAACTGTTTTTCTCTTTTTTAACACTGGTATCTTATAAGATGTCTGATGTAGTTGGGCTTCATTTGCATGTTTCACAGTATGTAGTGACATGTATCACCTTGCTAATTTGATGATAGACAGGAATGAAATGCTATCACTTGATTCCAAGAGATAAGTAGTCAGCCAAATGTCTTTTTCACATGTGGAATTGCTGATTTTTAAAAGGGCATTTCATATCTTAATTGCATTCTTGATCTAGATAAGGGAGGTGACCACATTGTACTTTCATTTCTAGCCCACTGATTGGTACTAGAATTTTGTAACTCAAGTGATGAATATTACCCCCCCAGTTCAATCGTGTTCTCTTCATTTGGAACATCAGGTTAAAATGATATTTTCATATTAAAATAAATTATTGAACATACTTACCTGGTAGTTATATATATATATAGCTTAAGTCCCTGTGACGTCACGGCAGAATTCAAAACTCGCGGCAATCGCCGATTGGGTAGTCAGGTGTACCACCTGTGCGCCCTCTATCCAGATACCTGGAACCATTCCAACTATTCCTCAGATCTTCCATGCCCCTAGTCTCTAGAGGGGAGGAGGGTGGGAATTAAATTATATATATAACTACCAGGTAAGTGTGTTCAAAAATTTATTTTAATATGAAAATATCATTTTTAAACATCTAACTTACCTGGTAGTTATATATATATAGCTGATTGACACCTTTGGTGGAGGGTCAGAGACAGCCAACATCGTTGGAATTGACATAAGAGTTAATAAACAAACTTATGGGTTCGTACCTGTTTAAGGAAGCTGACTTTAATAATCTCGTGCCTCATTATGTCTGCTTTCCTTAAGAGATCCAGCGATCCACTCAGGGGGCTGAAGACCTCAAGGAGATGTCAACCGGTGCATAACCTCTATGTGACAGGACCTCATCTAATACCTTTGTTCCAGGCGCTACCAAGGAACAAAATGACCACCTGACTGAAAATCAATGGTTGTGTGCCAATTCAGAGGGGCTTGAGTGTTTTGTCAGAAAGCCCTCTCTGCAAATGTCAAAGAATGCGCTTCCCTTTTTCATTAAAGAACCTATAGAGGGAAAGCTCATTTCAGAATATAGTGAGGCGGATCCATCAAACTGATTGAAGGTCAAAGCACATGAAGTTTAGTACAGTTGACAACATCTGTAGCTTCAGGACAGATCAGGTCTTTACGGAGTATATATGAAACCCCTCTCTGCAAATGTCAAAGAATGCGCTTCCCTTTTTCATTAAGAACCTTATGAGGGAAGCTCATTCAGAATATAGTGAGGCGGATCTCAAACTGTTGAAGGTCAAAGCACATGAAGTTAGAACAGTGACAACATCTGTAGCTTTCAGACAGATCAGGTCTTTACAGAGTATAATGGACTCTACTTTTTGCAGAAGTAAGTCAGTGTTTGCCTCACACTATTTGAAACATGTGCAGACTCTTTATGAAGACTGTTGCACTTTGGGACCATTCGTAACAGCGGATGCAGTAGTGGGAGAAGGAGCTACCCCCACAATCCCATAACCTAATACCTTTTTCCTTCCTTGGAACTGTTGAATTTTTATGGTTGTTTGTGGAGACTGGACGCAGGCTTCCACAACCATTGATTTTCAGTCAGGTGGTCATTTTGTTCCTTGGTAGCGCCTGGAACAAAGGTATTAGATGAGGGGATAGGACAATAAGAGACTCTTTGCTGCAGACTGTAAGACAAGTCGTAACATTTCGACCTCGACCATTAAGCGATACATAAACATGTTCGGAGAGGTCTTCATTGACAGGAACTTAGACGTGTCTGAATATAAAGATCTCCCAGACCTTCATAGACCCTTCGACATGACTAAAGAAAGACTACAGTCCCCTCCAGCATAGAATCTGGACGTAGTCCTGAAGTTTTTCATGAGTGATAGGTTCTAACCTTTACAGGAAACATCATTTAAGGACCTCACCGTATAAAACTCTCTTCTTAGTTGGTCGAGCTACAGCGAAAAGAGTCAGTGAAATCCATGCCTTCAGCAAAGCTGTACGGTTCAGACAGGGTAATGCTATCTGCTCACAGGTAAGGAATTAGAGTTCTTTGTCAGGTAAGGGTCCTGAAGCATTACCTGAAAAGAACGAAGCAATTATGTGCCAATTCAGAGGGGCTTGAGTGTTTTGTCAGAAAGCCCTCTCTGCAAATGTCAAAGAATGCGCTAAAATCTCTCGTCTCCCTTTGTCGGTCGACTTTCCTTCTCACAGGGGTTGGTGAGCTTGGAAGGGGTCTAGGACCAGGAGTACGATAGATCCGAGCCTTATCAATCGAAAAAACATAATAATTTTTACCTCGCCTTTCCTATGGCGAGGGTGAACGTCCTGGGGACTGTCAACAGGTACGCAAGAGGGGACGGCCGCTCGGTAGCTAAAGCCTCTCGCCTCCCTTCGTCGGTCGACATTCCTTCTCACAGGGGTTGGTGAGCTTGGAAGTGGTCTAGGACTAGGAGCACGACAGGTCCGAGCGGTCGCACCCTCCACTGCACTTGCACTTGCACTGATTTTAACAATGTAACTTGTGATTCTAAAATCTCTCACATTCGACCACGATTTCTCCCTGTTTCCACAGGGGATTATACTTTTACCAAAGGCTTGAATGGTCGCTATCATGTCCTATAAAGTTGGACCAGCACTTATATCAGTAGGGGGAATAGAAACTATTACTATGAAAGCAGGGTCAATAGGATCACTAGTAAGGGAAAGAGAATCGTTAATTCCCTGACTATCTCTAGAAGAGCGAGACATAATACTCTTCGCTCTCCTGATGTTATTATTTTCAAGATTTCGCACATAGCAATAATATCTATCCAGTCATTTTCTCCTTGTATCATGCAAATGATCACTCTTGCTTCTCAATTTATATAATATTAACGAAAATCTATCGAGGTTTAACAAACCAAGAATTACATCCTCTCACTCACATTCTTACACTCGAAGCAGAGTCAGCCATGTTTGGAAAATGCGAAAGAGAGATCAAGAATAAGCAAGAGTCACAATAATGTAAACATTCTCTTATCCTCATCATTCATTATGATTCATTATCATTTATCAAGATGATCTACATACACCCAACAACAAGCGAAAGCCAAAGCCAAAGTGTACTTCACCAAATCAATTGCGAAAAACACGGGCGAAAGCGAGTAAAATTCCACGATGTTAGCCGAAACAGCGGCAGGGAAGATCTGAGGAATAGTTGGAATGGTTCCAGGTATCTGGATAGAGGGCGCACAGGTGGTACACCTGACTACCCAATCGGCGATTGCCGCGAGTTTTGAATTCTGCCTTGACGTCACAGGGACTTAAGCTATATATATATAACTACCAGGTAAGTTAGATGTTTAAAATTACAAAATTTGGAGCATTCATTAACGCATTTTCCAGTTGCCGAAATTATTCTTTTCCAGAATAAAGGGATTTTGACGAAGGAAAAATCTATTTCTGGGGAGAGACCTGTGTCGCCCGGTGAAAAGGATCCTGCTATCCACTTTTCTAGTATAAATAGTTTCTAAATATACCAGAGAAAAACGCTAGCATTGGTATGCACCTTTTCCCAAAGATGCCTGATTTTTTTGGTAATTTAACCATCAAATAAAATTAATCAGAATAAGTAAATTCCTTTTATGTGAAAGTGGAGGATTTTTAGCTCATTAATATGTAACCTATCTTTTATCTTGGATTCCCAGGTTTTAGTACCAAAGTCTTGTCAAAATAATTAAGATATTAAAATATTAATACAGTAAAATTCCCATGTTGCATGTCTGTTGCTTTCCAATTTCAGTAAAAAGAAAATCTGTTGAAGATAAACCATTTTTGATTGAATTCTAACTTTTACACTATGAATGCCACAGAAGTGGAGGAACCATATTAAAAAAGGACGATAATATAAAAGTAAACTAGGCAACATCAGTATTCCATTTCAGAAATGTTTTATAAAAAGTTCAGTTAAACTTTTCTATTTGTTTTCTGTATCTCATTATGTTGCTGTCCAACCACTCCAGTTCCTCTATCCATTCTCAAATTCTGAATGGCCAAGAGTGGTCCAGTGACTGAATTTGCTGCCTAACTTTGATAAAACTTCAACTAACTGGTGGTTACAGGATTGAACACCCTTCACTCACCCATTGTTTTCAAGCACTTTTATTTTGGTTGTCTTGCAAAGAGATATTTGCTGTGCAATCTCTTGGTGGTTGTTGTACTGTTTATTTTCAGATACTGTGTTTGCTATATTTTTTGAAGAATAAAAAGATCAAAGATGTAGTGAGAGAGACATGGGCACTGCCATTCAGTCATCACCCTGGGTCTCAGAATGACCCTTGTTGCTTCCCATATGCTTTAGTTGATTGGTATCCAGATATGCTGATTAAGGTTCAGTTGGTGTCCAGATATGCTGATTAAGATTCTCCATGGCTCACTCACTCATGTTAACTGCATGGTCAGAGGTACTATAAGACTGTTCACTCTTTAGCTTCATGCATGAAGGTTATCCAGCATATCTTGTGAGAGAGAGGCTTTTCTGGCAGGACTGTGAAGGAGATATCTAAGGACTCCTGTCCTTTGTGTGTACCAGAAAAAAGGGTCGTCCATGATTTGTGTCAAAAAGTTGTGTGTCTAGTCCTAGCAAGTGTCCTGCAGATGGCAGATGTCCTCATTGACCTTCACTGAGACAGTAATCTCAATCTCGTGTGGTAAAAGGCTTATTGCTCAGCCGTGATCCATTTTCTGATTGAAGTGCTTTGATCTCTCCTGTTCAGTGGTGTTATCTATCTTTATGAGGAGTTTCAAGTAGTCAAGGAGAATGTGACTAGTTCTTCACAGCCTCACCCAAGTACCAAGAGCACTTCTGGAGAGTCTTGGATTTATATATATATATATATATATATATATATATCTAGTATATACAAATATATATATATATATATATATAGATACTATATGCATGTATATATATATATATAGTATATTATATATATATAGTTATATAGATATATATATATTTAATAATATCTATATATATATATATATATATATATATAATCCCCCTGGATGAGGTGCTTTTTAGCCTGATGGGAGCAGTATGTGTAAAGGACCTGTAATGAGTATTCATCCAGAATGCTGTCACATTATTACTACTACAGTAAGACATGAGGAGTTGGTGTCCAGGATGACACTTTCCTTTTGGCCTTGTGAAGTAATTAAGGGAGCTTATTACTCCTCAGAAGTCACCCACCTTACTCATGTAAGAGCCAATGAAGTCAGGGGTTAGGGATTGTTCCTAGTTTCCAGGGGAACCTATACCACTGCCTGGTAATGAGGACAAGTATCTGGTAATGACAACCTTCACTTCATTTTAACTGAGGGATGTTACCCACAAGTCCATGGGTTCCTTCTTGCAGGTTGTCTGGGCATCCAGCTCCATTTGGACAGTGAAGTATCTTGCCTGAGTGCTTTGTTTGTGCCTAGGGATGTGACATGAATGTAATCACTAGACTCTTCTTTCCCTTCTGCAACAGCATGTAGGTTATGTATCAGTTGGGATTAGACTTGATAAGGGTAACTACATTTTGGGCATCTAGTTTTATAGCTTTATCCTAAGGAGCATTTACCTGTTCATTGCTGAAAATGGGGTGTCGGGTTACAGACCTATCTCTGAACCTCAAATTGTGTTAGCCAAAATGGCTAATCTTACAGTGTGCAGTCTTTATAGGGGCAGATTTCATTCGTTTCTCACATAAGGAGTAAGTCTACTGTACAAAAGGTGATGGTTTGTTTTTCTGGATGAAGAAATATCAGGATTTTAAAGTAATTTATATTTTGCCAAGGTATTTAAACCAGGTACTCTTATCATAATTCTAGCTTCAAACACGCTGCTTGTCCCTGAGGCCAAAGGAAAATGGGCTTGGAGACAGGAGGAGAGTCATGTGGTCTTGCAGACAAGGTCTTCCGCCACTCATCCCCCATCCCATAACCAGCAGGTGTTTTCCAGCTTGTGCTGGAGGAAAGTTCTACATAAAAGGCTCTGGTTTTTATACCTATGATACTATGGAATGGTTTTTATACCTATGATACTGTGGAAGATCTAAAGAAATGATAGGTGGCAATATGTAAATAACAAATATGTTATAAATTGAAAAATTAAATTTTTGGACACAGCTAATTTATAATTGTGGAGCAATAACAGAAATACCTAAAGGAAATATTGAAAATTGCTTTATGTACCTACCTGGCTGACAGCCTACTTTAACAACCAAACATGCTTGAGTATTTTCATACTCCCATACAGTGTCGTACAAAAATTTTTCCCATTGCACCTAAAAATATTGTATTTACAATTAAGTATATGTATGATTTACTAATTCGTTAGTTGTTATTTAAGCATAGTTGCATTATCCTAGGATAAATGGAGTTTCTTGTGTGAGGCGTGCTTCAGCTTGTCACAGGGATAAGGCACTTGCACAGTTGTTAGAGACTTTCCCACTAGAGCCAGCAGATCAGAGCGAAGAGCAGTGTAGTCATGTCACATCCTGGTGCAGATGCCGCTACCCAGAGCACCATTCATCTTCCACCAGGGCCAGTGGAACTTAGCTCCCAAGCGGTCTACAGAGCAGCAGCATGAATTACGGCAGTGAAGACCAATGCCCCATCCCAGAGGGTGTTGTTCCGCAGAGTTATGCCCCATCAGCAGTGCAGAGGAGAGGTCATGAAAGGCATAGCATAGCGTAGCAGAGCAAGATAGATAGGAAGAGTTGGCTCTGATGGAGGCACCTGAGGAGGAGAGGTGAGGTCCATAAGAGTTTTCCATAAATAAGAGGCGACTGATTCTTGGTTGTTACTATTTATGCATTAAATTTTTATGGACCCCTCGTCCTTCTCCTCAGGTGCCTCCATCTGTGCCAACTCTTTCTATCCATCTTACTCCATCCTGTTATGCTCTGCCTCTGATGACCTCTCCTCTGCACTGCTGACGTGATAACTCTGCTGCTGACTCCCTCTGGGATGGAGCATTGGTCTCAGGCTTTTCATGCTGTTGCTTTGGTAGACAGGGTAAGAGTTCAGCAACACTCAAAGTTGAATCCTTGGAGCAAGTATCACTGACCTGGCGGAAGAGGAATGGTGCCCTGGGTAGCAGCACAGCAGATCTGTTAGGCACTTGGACAGTTATAATAGTCCCGCTATCCAGAGCACCATTCCTCCTCCACTAGGGTAAGTGGAACTTGCCCCAATGATTCCCTTCCACCGGTGTTACCCAGCTCCCACCCAGTCTACCAGAACAGCAGCATGAAGAACGGGATAGCTGAGACCAACGCCCCAACCCAGGGGGTTTCATCCAACAGCTATCCTCCATCAGCAGTGCAGAGGAGAGGTCTTCAGAAGCAAGAACACGTTGGAATGAAGCAAGATGGAGAGGAAGAGTTGGCTCAGAAGGAGGCACCTGAGGAGGAGGGGTGTCCATAAGTTTTTATGGCATAAATAAAAGGTGAATGATGGTCTCCTCTTATTTATGCAATAAACTCTTAATTAAGGACCCATTCTCCTCAGGTACCTCCATCTGAGCAAACTTCCTATTCATCTTGCTCTGCTCTGTCGTGCTCTGCCTCCAATGACCTCTCCTCTGCACTGCTGATTGAGGATAACTGGTGGATGAAACCCTCTGGGATGGGGCATTGGTCTTGGCTACACTGTTCTTCATGCTGCCACTCTGGTAGACTGGGTGGGAGCTGGGTAACACTAGTGGAAGGGAATCATTGGGACAAGTTCCACTGCCCCTACTGGAGGAGGAATGGTGCTCTGGATAGTGGGATCTGCAGTGGGAAGAGACAAAACTACACTGCTCATGGGATTACCTGTTCTTACAATCAGGACTACTCCTAACTTGCCCCCCTGCGTTCACAACTGATTGTCCTGTGTGTTCTCCCAAATGTATGAAGAGAATTTTTCTTTAAGGGTGACACATGTTAATCATTAAGTTCCTGCTGCAAGTGTGCTGCCTTCTTCTACTGATGTCCCTCCTGTGGCCTGGTGATTAACCATATTTGTGAGACTTCATGAGATTTGGAAGGGCTACAGTCATAGTGTTTATACTCTTTGTTGGCAATATGTAGTCCACATTGGTCAACCTCCTGTGTCTGGGGTGTGCTTTATGTGTATTCAACACATTTTTGTGGCCTGTGTATATTTAGTATGGCTCTAATGGGGGAAAGTAAGCCTGAATTTACATGTGTGCGCAAAGATAAACCGTGCAGCAAATTTATGTCCAATATCAGATATGCACTGTATGTATCTCATGCTAGGGGAGAGAATGTGATAGAGGCCAAGTGCAAGGCACGTGTGCAGTGGTAGACACCTTAAGTGGTCCTTGTATGCAAAGAGAGACAGTTCATTTTTACTGCCTGTTATTGCCCCTTGCCAAGGTCTCCTTCTCTTGCCACACCTCTGTCAGTTTCTGCCATCCCTTCAGCAGACAGAGGAACTAATGTCAGAAGAGATGGTAAAAGGTTTTAGACTAAATGGTGAATATAGCTAAGACAGGACAGGTAACCACTAGGTGAGACTCCCAAGCCTCCAATCATTGTCCTGCAACACGTCAGCAGAAGTAGAAGGCAATGTTGTCCTCAGGGTCATGTGAAATAGAGAGAAGGTACCTCTGGAGGTTAAGAAACGTTTCCTTTCAGGTTAAGAAATGTTTCCTTTCTGGTTCAATTGCCTGTGCCTCCCTCTCCCCTCTTTCAAAAGTATCAGTAGTGGCATTATAGAGCACAGGTAGGGCGTGTTCCCCCTCAATAGCCTCGTTAGGTTCATTACTTATCTCTTCTGTCTCCCATCCAGCTGCAAGTCAGCATTAGTACAATAGGTCCTTCTCGAGGAGGAATAGGAGAAGCAGATTCTACCAGAGTTCCAACAGAGCAGCAAGTCATAGCGGCCATCAAGGAGAAGTAGATCAATGAGGCAAAGCAGATCGAGATCATTAAGAGGGAGCAATTAACCGACAGAGCAGATAGAGGAGAAGCTGTTTCTCTACCAAAAGTTTCATGAGCAGCACATCAGATCGGCAAGGCACTTGCACAATAATCAAGAGATTCCCACTCAAGAGCCAGCAGGTTCAGGATTGGATCTGATTGGCAGAACAGATACTTCCAAGAGCAATGTAGTCATGTCTCTTCCCACTCCAGCTCTAACTACAGGCAGTTCCCAGGTTACGACGGGGGTTCCGTTCTTGAGACGCGTCGTAAACTGGAACATCATAAAAAATCCTAAGAAAACCTTACTTTTAATGCTTTGGGTGCATTGAAAACTATGTAAACTGCATTCTTATTGCATTTTTCCTCCAAAAACCCTTCAAATATTTATTATTTTGCATTTTTGGTCTCATTTCATCTGCCAGATGAGTGTTGTAGGCATCATAACCCTGGAACATGCGTTGCAACCCTGGAAATAATGTCTGATGAATATAATTGAGAAGCGCCTTAACCTCTGAACGTTGTAAGCCAAACCCGTCGTAACCCGGGGACTGCCTGTATCCAGAGCACCAATCCTCTTCCACTAGGGGCTGTGGAACTTGCCCCAAGGATTCCCCTCTGTGAGTGTTACCCAGCTCCCCACCTGGTCCACCAGAGCAGCAGCATGAAGAACAGTGTAGCTGAGATCAATACCCCATCCTAGAGGGTTTCATCCAGCAGTTAGCCTCCGTCAGCAGTGCAGAGGAGAGGTCTTCAGAAGCAGAGCACGATGGAAAGGAAGAGTTGGCTCAGGAAGAGGCACCTGAAGAAGAGGGGTGGTCTTTAAGTGTTTTTTTTTCGCATAAATAAGAGGTGACCTTCAGTCACCTCTTATTTATAATAAACTTTTATGAACCCATCCTCCGCAGGTACCTCCATCTGAGCAAACTTCCTATTCATCTTGCTCCGCTTCATCGTGCTCTGCCTCCGATGACCTCCTCTGCACTGCTAATGGGATGTGGTGTTGGTCTCAGCTACACTGTTCTTCATGCTGCTGCTCTGGTAAACCGGGTGGGAGATGGGTAACAATCGCAGAAGGGAATCCTTGGGGCAAGTTCCATTGCCCCTAGTGGAAAAGGAATGGTGCTCTGGATAGTAGGATTTGTAGCAGGTAGACATATGACTACACTGCTCTTGGGAGTATCTGTTCTACCAATCAGATCCTCTCCTGAACTTGCTGGCTCTTGAGTGGGGACCTCTTGCCGACTGTGCAAGTGCCTTGCCGATCTGATATGATGCGCATGAAACTTTCAGTAGAGAAACAGCTTCTCCATTTGCTCTGTCTTGGTTATCTGCTCCTTTTTAATGATCTTGATCTGCTTTGTCTCATTGATCTACTCCTTGATGATCTGTTATGACCTGCTGCTCTGCTGGAACTCTGATAGACTCTGCTTCTCTTTTCCTCCTCGAGGAGGAGCTATTGAGGGGGAACACGCCCTTCCCGTGCTCTAATGCCACTACTGATACTTCTGAGAGGGGGGAGAGGGAGTGCAGGCAACTGAGCCAGAATGGAAACACCTCTTACCTCCAGAGGTACCTTCTGTTTCTGCTGACGTGTTGCAGGACGATGATTGGAGGCATGAATCTCTCTCCTAGCTCTGTTACCTGTCCTGTCTTACCTGTGTTCACCATTAGGTCTAAAACCTTTACCATCTCTTCTGACATTAAGATCTGCTGAAGGGATGGCAGAAACTGACAGATGTGGCAAGAGCAGGAGACCTTGGCAAAGGGGCAATAACAGGCAGTAAAGATGAATTGCTGCCTTTCTTGTGTGTCTTTGCATACAAGGCCCACTTGAGGTGTCTGCCGCCGCACACGTTCCTTGCACTTGGCCTCTTATCACATTCTCTCCCTGGTAGGAGAGATTGTGATACACACACTGCAGATTTAATATCAGGGACATGAATTTGCTGCACGGTTTACCTTTGCCCACCCATGTAAATTCAGGCTTGCTTTCACCCATGATAACCACAAAAATGTGTTGAATACACATAAAACACACACACATACAGGAGGTTGACCAATATGGACTACATATCACCAAGAAAGTGTATAAACAATATGACCTCAGCTCTTCCAAAGCTCATGAAGTCTCACAAATATGGTTAATCACCAGGCCACAGTAGGGACATCAGTAGAAGGCAGCACACTTGCAGCAGCGACTAAAGAAATAACATACATGTGTCACTCAAAGAAAACTTCTTGGCATACACAGGACAATCAGTTGTGAACACAGTGGGTGAGGTAGGCAGTCCTAAGTTCTAGGACTCATCTTAGGCCTACTCAATAAAGTCTGTTTTTGTTATTAGTGATGGCCGAAGCACACTTTGTGTATGAAAGTGTAGGATCATATGCCTATGGGAACAAGTGTGTTTAGTAGTGCTTGAAGCAGATAATGAATTATTGCTGGTGATATTTTATTACATCTTAGGAATTCCTCATTGTTTATTCTATGTTATACTATTAGAATCTGTGCATCTTTGACTTCAATTACAAATTGTACTTGAGCTTTTGTAAAGCTTTTGAAAGTGTCACATGCAAAAATTTACTTTGCCAAGTGAAGTATGTACTTTTTATTCACAGATATTTCCTCTAGTTTTAGTAATTTTTCTGGTCAAAAGTACATGGGTATATAATCTAACGTATTACTTATCTTCATCATGCCCTCTTGGTATTAAACGGTTTTGATTCCATGAATTAAGAAAATAATCATGATAGTAGAGGTGTGCATTGAAAACTGTCTTAAATGAACAACAAAAAGAATGAAAACTAAAAACTGTGTGAATTTTTTACTTTCTGCTCTAGACAGACTTGCTTTGCATGGAAATAAATGAATATACATATTTTCATGTTATCTTTTTAAAATTAACTACGTGAGTGTTCAAGTCTACCTTTATGTATTTGATGAGGGAGTAGCGAATTGCATATCTTGTATTCATGTCTATTTAATTAAAAAATTTGAAAAAATCTTGTTAAACTGGGCTAATAATATAATTTTCCACAATGTTCTTGTTCAGAGAAGAAATTTCTATTCAAGGGGTCTTTGATTACTGTAAATTTTGACTGTGCATTTTAGTGCATGGAGCATGATGAATTTGAAGGATACTCTTTTACCACAAATGCAAGTTAATGACAAATATTTATAATGTGAGAGGGCCTACTAGTGCACTCGTGCCAAAAAAAAAAATACATGTGAATTCTTTTGGAGTGATGTGTGTACAAGAATTTATGCCTTAAGGTAAAAGGTGAAATGTATCTGCTATACATAACTAATATAAAAATCTACTTAGAGGCTTACCATTTTACATGGTAACGAATAGTAAGTAGAGAAGCATATCAATCTACAGTAAAGATGCTAGGGAATATAGACTACACTAAGCCCATAGCAGTTACCACGTTCTAGACAAATTTAGTAACATACAACCTAACAAGATGCATATCACTAATGACAAAGATGGAATAAGCATTACTAGAAGACTAAAACATAACTAATAGCAAAGGATAAGCAACTGTCAAGAGTATGACATGAAAGTGCAAACGAAGTCAAAAGAAAATGGGGCCTCGTTAGGAGATCTTGGAGCGAACTTAGAGCAATGAGTGCTTACGTGAGGCCCCCTGAGAGGAAAGAGAGAGAGAATGGGCGTCCTGATTCATGGGTCACTGCTCTTAGAGGCTGCTAGCTGCGAAGGGGAGGAAGGGCTACGTGAGTCTCAGAGGTCAAGGTCAATCCACATTAAGTTAAAGAAAGCCTATCAACGAATTCTGAACTTTCAAGCATGTACTACATTTCCACCCAGGAAGTAGTGTTTTTCATTTAACCATAAGAATATATTGCACACCTAGGAAGCAAGGAAAGTTTAAAAGTAATATAAGAGGACAGATCTTTTTCTACTGCACTGTAAGAATATTATCAGTACCAAGCCTAAGAGGAAATCAGGGCTAGACCAGTAAGTCTTGAGTTGAAAGAGCAAAATGCAAAAGGCGGATTACAAGAAAAAAAAATATTGTCTAGTTATGAAAGAGGACACCTATTTCTATTTCATTTGGTGAGAAACCAGGAACGTTTTCAAGAAAATACTACAGGGAAAGTAATTCAGAATTCGTGATTTAGAAATATTTTCAATGATTAGAATACTAAAGCCATCGTCGTCATAGCAACAACATCAATAATTAAACTAAAGAGAAAGCTTCATTAGAAGGAACAGACTTGATAACAGCATTGGCACACTTACATCACTTTCAGTAACTAAACCAAATTTGTCATATAAGAATGAGCTTGTATAAAAAAAAACTTAAGAGCTAAACTATCATCTTTACATGGCCAAAATAACTATTGATTGGAAACAATGTATGTTAGCTGATTATTATTATAATGCTCACACCTCGTGTTGAAATACAATGGAAAATGGTGAACTCATTCTGAAATGTATTGTCAATGACATGTTTGATATGAAACTTAAATATTTCTAGTAAAGCATTGTTTTGAAGGAATTTAATATATTCAATCCTTTTCACATTCCATGAAAGTAATAACTACAGTGTGGGAATAAGACATGATGCAGGAGTAAAGTACTGAGAGGACATGATACTAGAATGACAGCTGAGAAGGGTTAAAACTTAAAAGCTTTCAACTTTGGGGACTATAAACTTGACCTATATATTTTTCGTCGTTAACTTGCAATATTTTAAATTCCTTCCGTTTCAATGCTGTTTACGGCTTAGCTACCTTATGCTACCACTTTGACAAATTGTCAGCTTCATGCTAAGTTAGTATACATAAGTCTTCTACAAGTACTAAAAATGCTTGTTCATTGCTAAAAAAATTTTGTTCAAGTTTCATCAAATGACAAGAGAGAGCAAATACGCAAGACATAATCAGACCACATGGAATAATATCATTAACTGTGAAATAATTAGCACACTAGAAAATATTCAGTCAATGTTTTCTTGACTTAATTTCACTACGTACAGTGAGACCACCAGCTTTACAACAAGCATAAAGTTTTTTTTTTCTAAAACACCGGGAGCAAAGTATGTTAGATACTTTATACAGATTTAAAAGTATTCAGAGTTTATACACTCATGTATTTGCTGCATCCCCTGCCATTATAAGAGTAATCAAAACTAACACGCTGGTAATGCAACTTACAGTTTAAGACTTCTAACACACAAACAGTAATGCATTTATTAAAAGTTTTCAAGTATAAAGCTGCTTTTCACAGATGACTAACACTTTATAGCAAAGAAGAGAAGCAAAATAAAGATGAGATTGAAGACATTGTTACAGCTCAAGGGAGCAAATACACTGTCTCCTTCAAAAGATTAAAAAAATTTTCTTAGAAAATTGTGTAGACAAGAAAACAACGATGTTAACACCGTTTAAACCATTTTAAATATGGAAGAAATTGGTTGGTTTGTGATCCTACAATAAATATATACATATATATATATATAAATATATATGTTATATATATAACTGTGTGGTAACCCAACTTTTCAAAGCCTCTGGGTTAAATCAGTGACAAAGCAAATCACAGCTCAGTCAACAGTTTTATTAAAAGTTAATATTCTTTTGGCCCTTAATGGTTTTGATAGAATCAAAAGGATTTTAAAATTATTTGAATGGAAATGGTCTTCTGTATATTCCAATCAAGTATTCCTTTTGAGGTTGTATAATGTGAATACATACTTATCTTTATCACAGCAGTCATACAATATTGATGGTAATAATTCTTTTACTGGAATAAGAATTTAAACTGAAATAACCTTTGCATGACTGTGAGCAGTAACTATATAGGGGTGGTTTTAAAACTCCCTAGGCTATATCATAACATTGTCAAAATTTCACGTTAAAAAAATCGCCAAACTACTGACTCGACCAATTTCTACGGAGCATGAAGATATTAGTGAAGTCAAACTGTACTTGTAATGTGTAAGAAAAAAAAATGTAGTTAGGTTTCATTGTAGGACTGACAAAAAATAATTTTACTTTTGATGCATGACTGAAACCACGGTCAAGGTTGCATGACTGCAAGCAGAAATATTATGAACATTGAATCTCAAATTTGAAAATCATTTAAAAACTCAACCCTTTGCTCAATGAGGATTTCAGCATGGACGTTTTACGGGGACAACATTAGCAAACATAAGTGATCACTTGAAGAGTTCAAATTCCCAAAATGACCTTTTAAATGGATGACCTTATAAAATGGTATAAACATTTCACCTACCATTTTACAGAGAATAATGAAAAATGCAACAAGGCGATACCTAGTCATGAGGGAACAGCACTAATGCACCTCACGGAACTACCTTGATGAATTCTAACACGCCTTAGCAAGGGAATGAAATTTCTTCATTTAGTAGCGATAAGGTTATGAAAACCTATCCTCTGTCTGTAAGTTCTTGCAAAGTAAAGTTAATTTAAGCAAGGCTTAATAAATAAACAAGTTAACCTACTTTTCATGAAAAATTTAGAGAGCAGTCTAACTTGAAAATTAGTTAACTTTTGATATCACCTTTATGATTCACAACTTGTGTATGAAGCCAAGAGTGTAACTGCTATCAAGAGTGAATAGCCTAATAGTCGGACAAAATTTCTATCTATATATATACCCATTTCATACCTTTAGCAAAACAAATGAAACCTGGATATCACTGTCCACTAATGCAAAATGTGAACAACACAATTTCATGCCATTTGCATAAAAGTCAGAATTCCAAGGGATCACATGTCCTCAGTGATCTAAACTAGAAAACTATTTTCAAAAGGCTGGACGACAAAATTTTCATTGGGTACTAGTGTCATTTAAGTAATTCAAAACAATAGACAGAAAGCTTGTTCAAACCTAAAAAATAATCATATAAAGTGTAGGCAGTGTATTCCTTGTTAAACATTAAAATGCAAGTTAAGGGCATTTATGTATATGCATAAACTTTATATATACATGTGTGCATATGTATGTATATATGCATATAAATACATACATAAATGGCTTTACTTGCATTTTAATGTTTTGACAGTGAATACAATGCAATCCGGTTTTACAGCTCTTGTCTAGCGACGACGATAAGTGAATTTTTGGTGTTTGGTATGTGCCGATCCCCATATATTGGCACTTATTACAGGTTATTGGCACTGATAACTGGGGATCAGCACTAATATCGTTGGTTTTCGGTTCTCAGCAATTTTCAGTTATTGTTAGAACCTGCGAATAGTTGGAAGCCCTATAAAAATGTTTAAAACCTCCTATTTTGCTAGTTAAAACTCAAGAAAAAACCACAAAAAATTTTTATACCTGGTTTTTTTAAGAGTTTTATCACAAAAAGTACATTTTATGATGAAATAAAAAAAAAACTGGAATTTGTGGACATTTCTCAGAAAAATACTGTGAATAGGCGAAATTTCCGCGAATAGTGCGGGAAAATGTTCCAGAGAAATCCACGGATCCGGAGAACACATATACGGGGGGTCCACTGTACATATATATACAAACACAAAAGTAGTAGAGTTATGGCGCCATAACATACCTTAAGGAGGCGCCATTAACTGGATATTGGCGCCATAAATCACCAAGTTTCAGCTGATGGCAGATTTTGCTCATCAGCACCCTGCCTAGAGCAGAAACACCCCCGCGCAATAACCGCGGACTGCCTGTATATACCGGGTGTTTCGTAAATAGAGCCTCCCCGCCTCCACAGAACAAATGGAAAGTTATGAAGTTTTCTGTTATAGCCTATCTCCAAGTGCATTATCTTTAGTTTTTATTAAGCTATTTATCACTTTTCATTTCTTGTATTTTCAGACTGAGTGACAGTTAGATACAGCCATGGCTAACGACTCGGAGGAAATCAGATAGATCGACCGAATCCGGGCTATAACCTTCAGAGAGGCCAGGGATGCTGGCGCATCCTTCATTTCACATTCTTTGATAGCTAAATACATTAAAAGAGATGAATCCTTTGTTAAAAGAAACTGGAACAAAAATCCATATGACTTGTCATCGTGAAAAGAGGGAGAATCTTGGAAGGCCTGAAGTCCTTTCTCAGGAGTCAAAAGACATCATAGCTGAGGCAGTGGGTAGACCAAGAAAGTCTACATAAATTGGTGCTTGAACTCGAAACAAAAAGGGGAAAGAAGAGCAGTGAAATATGATGGTATACCAAGCCTTGACGACCTGCGAAGAGAGGTGACTGAAATGCTCACGGAAATGGAGTTTGAGTCTGCTTTTTTGCGATTTGCTGAAATCATAACCTTCAGGAAGGCAGGCAGATGGAGGCCACAAAAAATATTAAATACTCAGTGAGAAACTTAAATAAATACCTGTTCTGAATTACTTTTGTTTTTGTCCATATCAATTTTAGTTTATGCTGTAGAGTGGGGTGCTCTAATTTCGAAACACACACATACATACATATATATATATATATATATATATATATATATATATATATATATATATATATATAATATATATATATACAGGGTGCTGATAAGCAAAAACTGCCATTAACTGAAGCTTGGTGATTTATGGCGCCAATAACTAGAACTAGACTCGTTATGGCCCCATAAAACCGTAACTCCATTAACCGAGTTCGCCGATACCTGGAGACTGCCTCTATATGATATATATATATTATTAATATATATAGATAATTATATTATAATTATATTTATATTAGTTATAAGTATAGTATGCTTTAAATGAACAAAGTTCAAGACAAAACAAAGCATGAATATAGACATATTGCAGTCTACACTGAGTTTCATGAGCAAAAATGTTTAAAGAACATACGAACTGAATATGAGTGAGCTGCTGATCAATTTACCTTTTTTCATATAAAAGTGTCAAAATTACATATTCATATAATTATTTCTTCATAAGCAAATGTACTGGAATAGAAGTTCCATCATCATGATGCCGACTTGAGAAATGATAATTATTAAAGCGGCAAGGTTGCATCCATTAACTTCTTTCAAGGAAGTAGTTATAGAAAGAAACTAAAGTATAAAACTGTTGTCTAATGACAAGGAACTGAATTAAAATTACTTACCTTCTTTTTAATCTAGAAAAGAATACCTGTGCATTTGGAAGTGGCAGATATTGTACACACAGTTTCCTTTATGAGAATATTTAGATGTTATAGTGTAGGGGATTGCAGGAAACGAACGAGAATAAAGACCGTGAATTACAGAAGCAACCTTTAACTGCAATGTTTTTTTACCAAACCATTTACTTTTACATCGGCATCCTTAGAAATGTTTTTATATGGCCTAATCAGCAGATCACATAATTAGGATGAATCGTGGATTCTTGAAATGATTACCTAGTAGTAACTAATGATTTCTTCGTATTTTAATGCAATACGTATAAGAAATTTGTTTTCACTGAAAGGCCATTTGTAAACACTAATGTACAAAGCTATCTCATCTAAAAATGAATACTGGAATAGATTACAGAAATAATGTTGGCATTTATATAAAAAATAGATGTATACTACAGTATATATTTGGTTTCTTGCAAAGAGATTGCTGAACTTAAAAAATTGTTCTCATTGGGTGAATGCATAACTCTACCTAATGCTACTACTCATGGTCTGCTTGCAACTTGGTCGTCTCACCATGATTCGATGATTTTTAATTTCTTTACCAAATCAACAGTCATCACAGTGTGAGGCCTTTGGGAGGCAAAACCTAAGAAAAGGAATATGGAACATAGTAGCTGTCATGGTCTATCCAGTCTCCGCTCAAGTAGAACCAAGGGAGCTTTAAACAATTCATAAACCCTGTTCAAAGTTCACTAGTAAAACAATTCTGCCCAAAACTGGAGATTTGGAACCAGGTAAAGTTTATCTTCTATGTCCAGGAGTACATATCTACAAAGATATCCTTAGTAATAACCATCTGACAGATGTACAATAATAATCACATTCCACTTGGCATTGTTCTTGGCCATTTTTTGGTAATTTCCAAAGGCACAGCTGCTGCTGGCTGGCTGGCCCACAGCCACAAACTCAAGAAGTATTAAATAAAGATTGATAGACTGTGCTTTCCCAGCACATGTTCATATCGAAAATGGAAAGAAAAAAACAGCTGAAGACAATGAGAGAGATACTGGTTATATCCACAGCTGGTGGTCCTGGGCCACCATCTCGAGGCAGTGCTAGCCTGTACTACACTGTGGCATAAATCTACCTCCTCTGATGAAGAATGTGATAAAGTTATCAAATAAATAGATAAAGAGTCAAGAGTTTATAGTTGTCTGATAATGGAAAACAGAAGCTGAAAGCTATACATGAAGATGAATACCTGTACCACAGGTGTGAATCAGGAAATGGATTGAAGTCCAATCGCATTTAGTACTGAAGAGAAATCTGTACAAATACTAGGAGCAGGAATTGAGTGTGTTGAAGTCCTTTACTTGCATAGGGCTCTTACAATTCTTTTGTCAAAATTACCGGATGTAACACTCAGGCCGAGCGCCTCAGTGGCGTGGATGGTATGGTGTGGGCAAGCGACCTCAGTGGCCACAAGCTTGATTCTTGGGCATTTCATTGAGGGGTGAGAGATGTGTATTTCTGATGATAGAAGTTCACTCTCGACGTAGTTCAGAAGTCACATAAAGCCGTCGGTCCCATTGCTGAATAACCACTGGTTTCATGCAACGTAAAAACACCATAAAAACAAACAAACACACTCAGGCTGGTACTGTAGACCAGGAAGCGAGCCAAGAGATAGAAACTAAAGCAAGTTGGGAAACATTGGAATCATCCGAGCTCACAAAATACAGAAAAACCTCATTCTGACCAATTCCTCTTGAACGTTGGTGGGAGGAAGTGGTTAGTAAATTAATTAATTTCTGTTTTGTATCACTGCAACCACTAAAATGACAGTGGTTAGAGGAGATGAAGCAATAACATGACCAAGAGCCAAAGTATATTTTCTCTTGCACTGCTTTTGATCCAAGTGTAAGATCCTTGAATCACAATGAGAAAGTTATAATCACAATGTGATTTGAAAAAATAAGGATTGCTACAATGCAATGCTGGATAAAGGAAGATGCACTATACAGATGTAAACAATAGCCTAAAGTCTAAAGTGACAGCTTTAGCCAAATTATTACTATCATTGTAACAAAACATGCTGCTGTTGCTTTCTGCATCCAAAATGTTGACGGTAGTAAGCGTGAAAAATAGACTCCTAAATTCTACTTGAAAAAGAAATAAGGTACTTTCAAGATAAACTTGAATTAAAGAAAAAGGTCTGTCATAGAGAAAAAGGAAAAACAGCAGTGAACCAAGAATAAACCAACAAATATCCTAAATGGAAGACACTTGAGAGGATATGGGTGTATAAACCAGATATCTGAACAACAAAGTAAATACTATGTTAAAAAGCAATCATGTAAACATGATTTAGCCCCAATTAAATATCCTGTCTCAAACTGAGAAGGCAAAGATATCTGGAAACCAAGTTAAAATAAACAACAGATTGTAGTTTTACGAAGGTTTAGTTGTTAAACATATATATAGCCTTGCTTCCTGTAATTTTGTGGCTTTGTTCCTCCAGAATATGTAACACACACACACACACACACATAACACATCTGTCACATGTAGCAGTACCTAGATCTGCATTAACACTAAAAGCTAAATAAGTAAAAAGGATGTTCAGTACCCTCATCTACTCTTGGAATTTACTCCTAATAAAATGCAATTTTGAAAAGATTCAAGGTCAGATTCTTGTACAATGTTTAAGGTTAAATGTTTAGAAAATACTGCAGGAAAAAAAGATAACATGAGACACTTAGTATCTGCATTAGCAAAGGAATCAATTGTATTCTCAAGAAGCACTAACAATGTCTCATATACATAGATACACTAAAGTCCTCCAGCTCAAGATTACTGAAAAGAGATGAGGCATCAGTTCTGACTTGGAACCAATGAAAAATTGACATTTCTCGATGTTTGAGCATGTTTGAAGATCTGACTCAAGTTAAAATAGCAGATAAGCTTGGCAGTTTATAGAAATTACCAGGAGTCATAACAGGTAAGGTTTCCATACACGTATAGTCAGAGAAGCAAGCATAAAATGGTAGTAACTTCAGCAAAGCAATCAGTAGTAATAAACTAGACAACTGGCAAGATTGCAAAAAATGTAAATGTAATAATTATTGACAAACTGATGTATATAGTGGTCTGCCGTTTCTTCCAGGCAGTGTATTCTGAAGGCTTCTGCTCATCCATTAGCTAAGACGGAAGGCTCCGCCTCACGCATTTTTTCTTTCATTTGTGACATCATAGTGCAGTGTGTATGAATGACCAGTATCATCATCATTGCCATACGTATTATTCAGATCTGCGAAGTGTACTCTGATCATCCGCATCATGAATGCATCTGCTAGAAGCCGAAGAGGAAGACCTATTTTCTCGAAACTAAAAAGCTTGCCCTAAAGTTAAAGACGAAGGAAGTAGCAACTTCCATTTTGGCAGCAGTCGAAAACTTGAAATCCGTCATTGCTGAACATGAAGTAGGAATTTTTTTCTAGGTTAACTTGTTTTGACTAACTTTTGGCATTTGATCATTTATTTTTTTCTATTGTTGAAATAGATTTTGATGAAAATTACTTGTAAAAGTGATTAACATGGAAGAGAGAGAGAGAGAGAGAGAGAGAGAGAGAGAGAGAGAGAGAGAGAGAGAGAGACGAGAGAGAGAGAAGGAGATGATGGAGAGAGAGAGAGAGAGAGAGAGAGAGAGAATCGTTCGATCTAAACTTTTCAAGAAACTCTCATTCCATGTTGAATTTTGAATTTTTTAAATTTCTTTTTAAGAAATTGTAATACCATATCAAATTATGAATTTTCATCAGTTCTTTTTTATCGTAGAATAAATTTATATGAAAACGATTACATAATGAACGTGCCGGACAAAGAAACTGAGACAGGCACTCGTAAGTCGTAACCAAGTTTGTTAGGCCTAACGGGAGTGAAGACATGCATGATCCTCTAGTCCCCGAAACCTCAAATGGTTAACAAAGCATTCCTTCAGCAGAAGAACTCTTCGCGGAGGATAAGATGGAGGAGTTTGAAGGTTTTTTTTGGCAGAGGATAGATTATAGATGAAAATCCATCCAAAAGGTTTTTTTAAAGGAAATGACTGTATTGTACAGTACACTTGCACCTAATGGTGGCATTGTTTACGTGTGGGAATTTTCACCATCCTGTGTGTAATTTTAAACTTTTGCTAGATATCAAAACCTTTTTAATGTTTTATTTATCCATACAAACAATTTCATATTAGAAGAAATTACAGTATAGTACATAGAAAGTACTGAAAATGGGTATTATATAAAAGTTTGCTGTTTGCCTTGACCCTAATGGAATTTTCCCAAAAGGTATGTGTTTCGAAATCTGCGAATTTCCAATTCTGCGAGGCTGTGGACTGACCAAATTCTTGTATAATTGGGGACTGTACTGTATATGTATACAGTGGCGCCCCTGTATTCGCGGGGATGTGTACCAGACGCCCCCCCAGCGAATAGTTAGAATCTGCGAATAGTTGGAACCCCTATAAAAATGCTGAAAACAGACTATTTTGTTAGTTAAAACTCAAGAAAAACCAACTAAAAATGTGTATAGTACTTGGTTTTTTTAAATAGTTTTATCGCAAAAAGTGCATTTATGATGAAATTGATAAAAAACCAGAAATTTCTGGATATTACCCATAGAAAAATACCATGAATAGGCAAATAAAGCGGGGAAATGTTCCCGAGAGAAATCCGCGAATGTTAGAGTCCGTGAATCGGCAGAACGCGAATACGGGGGTCCACTGTATATAGACATATATATAAATCAGTGGCATAATATTGTCTTGAAAAATAGTGGGTTCTAATCTTGACATGATCCATTAGAACTTGCCATGTCAAGTAAATGTTAGTGGTGTTTCATCCAGTGATGACACACACCCTCTTTACATAGAGAATATGTGTAAATAAGTTGTTCTTCATATGTAAGCATTTGTAAACAACACATTCATACTTTTGCAAGTGAATTGCGTAAACTTTGCCTTAAAAATGTATGTAACTGTCAGGAAACAACTGAATCTTAACAGGTTTTTAATAAATTACTGAGCATTTCTCATTTAGGGACAAATTGTGGTAATCAGTATTAATAAATTTTATCGACGGTAATCAGTATTAATAAATTTTATCGACAAGTTTATGATTTGCCATATGGCACTTTTTAATGTGGCATTTTTATGTGCATGTCCCATGTTCTTTCATATTGGACTGAATTCCTTTCTTAATAATATTATCTCCCAGTTCCGTCATTTTATTTCATGGAGAAATTTTATGGAAGTTAGTTTCTTTGCCAAAATAATGTTAGTGTAAAGTTCTCTAAACAAAGGATTTCGAATAAGTACAATGTTGAAACAAAAAGAATCAGATATGAAAAGGTGATACTATATCAGCTTCATTCATGTGATGTAACATGAGAAATTATTTGTGGCGAATCTCCGAGCCTTGTCATTACTGCATTGATGGCAAGTAAATCCAAGCTGCATAGTATATATTAACCTTATAATGTGATTCAACTGAAGTAAACAAAGCAACTTTCGTGCAGTAAACATGAATCTAAGCTCTTTGCAATGGAATTATGTTATGCATGGTACAGCATCTATTTACTGTAGTACCTAACAATTTTTTGTTAAACTAAAAAGATACAAAAATACATTGAGTAAGTTAAAATGACTTTCAGTCAATGTCGAGGGTGCTAAACAGAAACTGACATGATGTTCATCTGTGATAGCTTTGCATGTTTTAATTTTATATGCATTACTAATTTTTTTAATAATACCATCACGATCCTTAGATGTAAATTGTAAAGAAACATACATAATAAATATTGTCAGTAAAAGATACCTACTGCAGTAGTTTACATACAGAAATGGACTTTTTATTAAATACAGATTAAATCTAATACCTAAATATGTCTAAATCATTACCCAGTGATGTGTTCATGATTAAAATGAAATGCATGATATTATTTTTGGTCACCTCATCACTTATTATTATGACAGATCTTCAACAAACAGCTACAATAAAAACAATTACAATAATTGACAATAACAAGTCAACAGTAATAATAGTAATAACAAGCGTTTAAAATTAATAGAGGGCAATGCATATCAAAAAGCAAATGAGCATTCTCTTCAAGGCATAACAAAAGCACTCAGAAATTCAGGTGGAAAATCTATTCCTCTACAGTAAAAAAAAGAAAGAAAAAAGAAAGAAAGGAAAGGATGTACATTCAACAACAGGTTTTAACCAAAATAATACAGTACAGACTTACACTAACAGCATTAGAATAGTTTCTCTGTAAAGGGAACCTTCATTGAAGATTAATGTGACAATACCTGGAGCTCTAATATAACGGAATAAGCTAGATAGACTTTGGACGTGATAGTTGACAAGCACCATTTCATATTTTGAAAAATGGGCTCGCTGGTCAAACACACTCTGACAGGATGTCTAGAATGACATTCTCATCTTGGGAAATCTAAACATTCAGGCTTAACTTTAGAATAATTGTTTATATATCTGTTATGGGTCTGTTCCTACATTTATGTGTCTCCTAAGCATGCACATGAGAATTGTGATGTGCGTGTCCTTGTATGCCTGAGAAAATCTTTTTCAAACATTTCACGACTAAAGGTTTGCCTCTGTTATCATGACTGATACTTCTTGCAGTGCCATAACGAGAATAAAAGGTTCGCTACAAGTGTTACTGGATCGAAATCAGTACGAATATAATTTTCAGAGACCAATTCTTTATCCATGACATTCATGTGAGAGGATAGACATCTTAAGATACCATACCTATGATACGCTACGAATTTCAAAATATCATACTGTTAACTTTTAAGTAGAAGAAAATGAACAACATATGCATCGAGTAAGTGCGTAAAGATACCAATACAACACCAAGGCTACAGAATGGCTTAGCTCATTACTACTAAAAGTTTTTTGAAGAAGCACTCTAAGAAAAAGGGATGCAGTAACTATATCCACGAACCAAAACGACTACCTAAATTTAATTGCAATGTTTTGTGTAAGATTTGTGTAAAAAGCAATGTCGTCATTCACGCCCCCCCCAAATAAAAATAGAATGAAAAGGGAAGAACAGCATAAGGGGGTCAAGTGTGTTTGTCTCAAGATATTCAAGAAGTGATTTCTAGGGATATATATTTATATATATATGTACTGTTGCAAGAAAGGGGAGGTTTATACATTTCAAAAAAAGTGTTAACATATCTAAGAAATCTACATCATCAGAGTAGTCAAAATATATCTCATCTAGTAATATATGACAAGGGAAGCAGTTCACTGGGTACTAACAAGTATTATTTATGCCACATGCATTTACTACAATCTTCATAACGATAAAAAAAATCGGACAGTATGTTGTGGCTTTAAAGTAAATTTCTCAACATTCTTCTTGCAAAATGAAAGTTAACTGTGTATTTAAAACACTGTTAATACTCTTGTAAAACTCACTGCATACACACAATGTACATATGCTAAGTCTGGTGGCCAACAATCTATTACTAAAGTATCCTTAAAAAAGATCAACATTGAGCTGTGGGTTTGAGTAATACTAAGCCAAGGCATTTTTCACAACAAGAATAATAGTTCTGCCATGTACTGGAATCGATTATACAACTTGAAGTAAACTGATAAGTTTCATTTTTGTTTACAGTTAGATTTACCTTTCAAGCTAAAAATGGAATTACTTCATCAATTAAGTTGCAATATATGCAATTTTTTAAATTCCCTAATAACAGACAACTTAATTCCAACTGATCAACGCAATGAAATCATGTAATGGGAAAGTAAAGAATATAGACCCATGAACCTAAAAACTTAATATGTCGAAAGGAATAAAACATGATTCAAATATAATCAAAATGGAGCCACATTTAAGCCAACTGAATCTCCCTCAGTTATTTAAGTTTCTGGAATTGGATTCATAGATCAGATATCGACCAGAAATTAAAAGCTAATGCAAAAAATTTAATATTTAATTTCAATGGGTAAATTCCACAAACCAGTGATCACATTGTATATGGATGGTTTTCCTAAGGGATGTGTAGATATTTGAAATGTCATTTTCAGAAGAAACTGTTGACTATGAACACTAAATTTTCCACATGTCAGGCTAACCAGCAATGCTACTAACTTCTAACATACCCGGATTTTTATTGGGGATATTTAATCAACTGGAAGTTAATCTTGTGTGACTAGGATTTAGAGAAAAGTATTTGTGGGGAATATCAAAACTGAAGATAAACAACAAATCATTACCCAAAATCACTGAAGGTGGTGGGGTGAGAAGGGGCGGGGGCGGGGGCGGGGGGGGGGGGGGGCAAGCAAAGAGAAGTGAAGGAATTGATTACGGGGAGTACTAATTTAGAGTTATAATTTAATAACAGCAGTTATATGTAAATGACGTAAAGTAAATTTAGATATATGATGAGCAGTTTGCTAAGAAATGCGTACTTGTGTCAGCGCGGCAAGCATAATAAGAGCTATGGAAGAAGGGGGGGGGGGCGCATTGGGGGTAACTGTGCCTGCAAGTGCGTATATTTTTGGAGCTTTTTTTTTTCTTTCAAGCACTCACAGACAACGATTCCATTTCGTCGAGGGACTCTAGTCTAGCGATGGGCGCTTCGGTGAGAGATCGGAAGTCTCCCCAGGATTCAGGCTCTGAACCTCTGGAGTCCTCACGGCGGGGTGCCCATGGATCAAGAGCAGAACCTTGAAGGGGTGAACGGCACTTGCGTCGCCATCGAGCCTGTAGCAGCATCATAACACCCCCACCATCACGAAATATTAATCATCATTTTGACTTCTACTATCAACCAATAGAAAACTTTAATCCACAAAAAGTATTTCTGCCATCTTGAATCGCTCACTCATTCTCTCTTTTTTGTAAAAAAATATAACAGGTTCAAATGTGTACATCAAAATTTTATACAAGATTTTATTTCCACTGGAACCACATGAGAAAGTGTTACGAGTAAAAACTCCCATTACTCGGGAAGAACTGCAATGAATCTGTATATAGAAGTGAAATGTCTGGCAAAGATAACGGTATATAAATTTTCAGTGACTAGAGGCAATCGGAGATGAGACTGCAACAAATGTAAGAGAATTTTAGTTGTACATTTGTAAATTGACACTTGGCATGCATTTCCACTCAAAACCTACTTTTAGCTACAGGTGAATTTTGAACATTCTTTTCTTCATGTTACGCAGCGTTGATATTTGTTGCATTGAAATAAAATACTCCTCTGAATAAATATCGTATTCACTGCTCCAAAGTGCCTTCTGGTAAATGTGTAAGTTGTTTCCACAAATGCAATTTGGGGGGCAGAGTGATATTTAACTTTAAAAACAGGAGGGGATTAATATTTTTTATAATGGTTATGAAAAGTGAGAACATCAGTGACATCACATAACATGAATGACATACAAACCAGAATTCACATAGACACTTATACCATTGTCCTACACATAGTGGATGTATATCATCCTTCAACACTGTAACATTCAACAATTACACTTGATTTAGTAACAAGCTGACTAGATAAACAACACGGAGATGCCTGGTACGTACAATTAATTCCCAATAAAGTTGTTATATAAGAACCTAAAACCCATCTTCCTTAAAATCCATAATGGCCACAGCATAAAACAAACATTTGGTAAAAACTAAAACTTGACACTTTCACTGGAAGTTTTATCACTTAACTGCCACGATTAGCAAACTACAAAGAGGAATATGGCATACAAAAATCTCGGTTTCTTTTCATCTATTATCTTCATAATGTTATGAAACACTGAGGCGGGACAGGAAATATTACAAGGAATGATACAACCTACAGTAAGAGATAACTGGCAAACTTTAGATCAGCCTATTATAATTATACTGATACCCATAATTACTTGTCCTTAAAATGTACACATTACAATAATAAGGATTTAAAAAATCAGTAAACTACAGAGAATTCTGAAGTAGTTGGTATTGGAAGACAAAGAAATAAATAGTTTTAGGTTTTATATCAAATAAGTATTATACTATTTATTTTATTTTCAGAGTTCATATATTATTGCCATTAAAAATATGTAAATACACAATGCACATCATTACAATGAATTTCATTATCCCTATGTCAAATCACCACTAAATACAGCATTTGTGATGCTTACATGATCTCAACAACCTGCTATTTGAGTTGCCCTACGAAATTAATTGCTTTTGTATACATGTTTTTGACAGAGGCAAAGGGGGCCTTTTACCATATTTTCCTATAGTATTATTATGGAAACCGTTTTTGGGTTCTTTTTTGTCTTCGTTTTATTCTTGATAAGAAAGCTAACTAGTATACTACAAACTTCTCAGTATGCCTTAATACGCCCTTTATGAAATGAGTCACAGCAAAGGCTAACAAAGACGGTATCAAGTTTCAATATACATCTTTTAATAAGAGAAAAATATTAGGAACAGAAAGGTAGAGATGAACAAAAGTCAAATATATTAAAATATATTCCTTCATCTCTATAAACCTGGATTTTTGAAGCAAACAGTTCGTCTTCAGTGTTTTAATAATACGTATACTGGGGTTATGGCTTTTAATGTATATATTCTATACCAACCCACTAACTCAGTCACCTTGAAGGACAAGATAAACCAAAGAGGGAACTTAATTTGTACTTTATAGACAAGTAGAAGTTTGTTATTACCATAATGCCTTCCTCATTTTTAAAGTACTTTTTGAATAACCTAATACTCTTGAAAGTGATTTCTTATATGTAATGATAAATTTAATGAGTGGAGCAAACAACACCAGAAAGATATTACTAAGTTTGGTTTCACTTGAAACTACAAAAATTAAATTAAATTGCATCCAAAAAGGCCAGTTTTGAGAACTGACAAGATGCATGGTAGTTCTATAAAGCTGTTATTACATAATGTTATGCACCCGAGGAACCGATTTGCTTTTGAAAATAAGATTTCGTGCAAAATACCTAAACACTCCTCACCCCCCTAACAATGGGATGAATCCTATAATTTTGCTAACCTTCCACTCTCATTAGTATTGCTGCACACAAATTTCCAACAGTATCAAGGACCAATTGCCAGGCACAACATAGAACATTCAAGTCAACAAAACTAATTTACTCAAATGCAACACTATCTGTTCTACATAAAGTGCAAATCGATAAGCATAGTACATTTCCATGAGTTTCAAACATTTATAGAACACAGCTATAAAGACACTCAAGAAATAATGCTACCTCAACAAATTTTAGTGATAAATCTGATCTGTTATTCAGAACCTGCAGCATATATACAAATTTGCATGATTCTGTGAGAAAGTAGGTCAAACCAAGGATGTTTGGCAAATCTCCATATGACATTTCAGAAAAATACACAACAGCAGAAGCATTACAATCAAGATGGACTTTCAAAACCCTAATTATATCCAAGCAACTAACAAATAAACTGGGCAATAATTCCTGTAACGGGAAAATACTTTAGCAAAATCTATAATAAGCACATCCTAGGAGGAGTCCTATTTTTCTTCCACCCATTAAGCTATAATATAGTTTACAAAAGGACAGAAAAATCTCGGTCTATGTAAAATTGTGTACAGTGTGTCACTTGCGACATGCTGTAAAACTATGACTGTTGGAACTGATTTCATATAATGTGTGTGTATAAATATACATATACTATATATATATATATATATATATATATATATATATATATATATATATATATATAAGTCTATCACATTACCGTGATTCATATACATATATCAAACTACAAATGTCCTTTAATATCTAATTGCTTAACCGAGGGGGAATTTATTAAAGCGATAATAGAATTAGTGATCGACAGGCGCGAACCATCGACCTCTCAATTCCGGTGGCGGGGTGGTCTGGGGCTTCACTGCCAGTCCT